>NC_057810.1:385524517-385824517 GCF_018294505.1 Triticum aestivum | reverse complement strand
ATGAAGATAAGGGAGAAAGAGATGTTTACTTGCTATTCAAAAAGTTCTCTCACGTCACTTTTTGCCCAAGACAAGATAAAGTCCAAGCCTCTCACGTTCTGGATTCAGATTCGGACTGCACAGACATACCTGACTTAAAACGCCAACAACTTTATCATACAGACTCCAAATTGGGTTATTCTTTTTTTGTTGGAAAGTAGATTTCATGCTCTTTCCAACCCAATTGGAATCACCTTAAAATCCATCCGGAGCGCTGAGTTATGGACGAAACAATCTGACGCTGCAGCAGAATCCGAGTCAAACTTCAAGTCCAAAGGTGTTACGTCACCTCCACTTGGGCCCATGAGCCTTGTACGACCTAGGGTTAGTTTTAGGATGCCTTGGGACGTTCTCCCACCTCCTTGGCCGCCACCCCTTGCTCCTATATAAGTAGATCCATCTAGTAGCTTTTTCCTTGGGATTTGTTTAGTTAAAAGTTAGCCATTGCAACTTCGTGTACTTCGTTTGTGTCCAACGACCAGACCAAGACCGCTTACGAATCCCCGCCTTTATCAGTACTTCATATATATTCGCAATATTCAGATTGCTTAATCATATTCTTGCTTGTTCTTTGATTGCTTGCAGGAATAGACCTTCGTGGTCAGGTTGATCATGCTCCGGCGTGGTCAATAACCTCTCGGAGTTGGTTTAGCGATTGCTAAAGCGCAACGTTGTTCGATGTTTGTAGTCGGATCGTCAAAGTCGTCTCCACCAAATCGATAGTTATCATCTCATCGAAAGATCGGGACACCCCGCCTCTATCAAGTGGTATCAGTTTTCAGGTTGCTCGGTGAGAATTTCCAGTTTTTCCTAGATTAGATTTATTTTCTTACCTATTGTCCAAGAAAAAGCCACAAAACAAAAGTTAGATCTATTCATACTTTGTCCTAGCCAGACTGAGCCTTTGCAATTTTCTTTTCATTGTTTGCATTATTGAATTATCGGTTGCATCGCCGTGTCGAGTTGATGGTCTTAGTGTTTAGTTCCTTTAGAGTTTCGAGTTCTGTTCACATTAGTCACGCCGCCGCTGCATCATTATCACATCCGCTGTCCACAATCCTATCCACCAATTTCCACCATGTGCTACACACTGTTCATTGTCATAATAATAGTTGAGGTCACTCACATCTTCGCCTGATCCAATCTGCATCTTATCTAGTTTGTCTTGGAAAGAGGGAGAAAAAGAAGATAGAGAAAAAAAGAGAGAAAAAAGG
This sequence comes from Triticum aestivum, assembly GCF_018294505.1. Taxonomy (NCBI): domain Eukaryota; kingdom Viridiplantae; phylum Streptophyta; class Magnoliopsida; order Poales; family Poaceae; genus Triticum; species Triticum aestivum. Next base: position 385,823,264 of record NC_057810.1, on the reverse strand, counting down.
AAAGAAAAAAAAGAAAAAGAAGGAGAAGAAAAAGAAAAAAAAGCATGAGAAAAAAAAGAGAGAAGAAAAAAAATCGGATCTATCTAGAATCAATCTCGTACCTGAATTCGGATTGGGATCTGTTTTGCGCACTGTTCAGTAAAACAGGTGTATCTTCCTCATAGGAAGTCCGTTTTGGCTCCGCGAGTACTCAAATTGAAGCTAGCGACGAGCCGCATCTAAATAGTTGCAGAAGAAAGTTCAATATTTGACACCTCAAAATCGGCTTCTAAGTAGGTCTTTTTGCGCTCCGAAGTTCGTGAACACAGCTTGTTCCAATTTTTCAGGCCAGTTTTAGAATTCTTTGACTCCTCATATCAACTCGGAATTGAGTGATTCTTTCTGCATTGGAAAGCTTGAGTTAGTAGCATTTTTTGAAATAATTTATTAGAAAATTGGCTCAAACTTTTCAAGAGGAAAGTTGGAGAGAGAGTTGTTGTATATCCTGCTTAACAGTTGTTTTTCATCATTATCTTCACTGCCGTTGTGATCTTCACTTATATCTTGCTGTCAAGAGCTACTTAGTATCCTTCATTGATGCTAGTTGTGCTACGCCGTGACCTAATTAGTGTTCTAGACTCGCGTCTCTAGTCCGGTCTAGCCTAGGACCAGCACAGTACCGTCGTTGAGCGTTTATTCAACATTGCATCTTTGAATTGATTATTCCTAAATATTTTGCTACCATAGCCAACCCAGCTCCACATATTTCTACACCATGTATATGTACGTTCCCCTGGCAATCGCTTTACACAATCTTCAGAGTTACTTGACACCGCTGGTTGCCTGTCACCACCTGCCGCATGGTAAGAACTTGTAAGATATTGATATTTGCTTTACTGTGAGCACTTTACCACCACATCCTAGTAGTGCATAGGAACATTATTCTCGAATTTTGTTTCTTGTTTCTACTAATCATGACAGGTTCCGGAGATAGAAGTTCTTGGACGACAGACACATTTTCACCATCACGAGAGTTGGGACAACACACACAAGCACATGGTCAGGTTATCTCTTTACCGTCATTTGAGGGTAGATTTAATCCTGCTATTTATCTAGCTTGGGAGCTTGAAGTGGAACAAGTTTTTCGTCACCATGACTTTTATGAACTTGAGAGAGTACGAGCTGCCACTAGAGCATTTACTGGTTTTGCTGCTATTTGCTGGAGTGTGCATTGTAAGAAAAACATTGATAACCAACCCACAACTTGGAAACATTTGAAAGATGTAATGAGACAACAATTTTTCCCTCCTTACTATTATCGTGAATTGCTTCACAAATTTGAACAATTTAAACAAGGCAACAACACTGTGCATGCTTACTACCAAGAGTTCAAATCTTATATGCATCATTGTGACATAGAAGAATCTGAGGTTGATACAATGAATAAATTTTTTGGTGGTTTGAACCATGATATTCAGGCAAGATTTCAGTATATTCCTCATTGCATTACTGGTATGTATGTTCGTGCTTGTACCTTTGAGAGATAGTTACAGGATGATGCATTGGGTGACTACAACAACTACTATTCCAGTTCATGCTCACCACCGTCGGTTGGTTCCTCCACCGTTGCACCTACGAGAGCAGCCCCACCTCGGATTGTGAGCGCGGCGTCATCTCCAGAGTATGGTGCATTGTCTACGTCTGTACCTACATCAGCTACGTCTTTGCGACAGGGTAATAGTAAAGGTATTGATGATATAACTTCACATGAGAATGATGCATCCCTAGTTAACTTGAATGCATCATGTGTTGAGTTACCTGGTGATTTGAGCACAGCACCTATTTTAGAGAATCTTGATACTGTCATGAATGCGTCATGTGATCAAACAACTGAAATACCAACAATTTTGAGTGCACCCATTGAATTAACTGTTGATGCAAAAGAATCAATGTTTAATCATTTTGATATGACCTCTAATCTTGGTGATGATTCTGTGTTGAATGACTTATTGCATGTTTTCTTATTTAAGCATGTTGTAGCATGTAAATTTGATGCAAGTAAGGTTTATTCACCAATGTTGGGATGGTTTAATGATGAATATTGTCAATCTTTTGATATGAATAAGAGCTTCACTTATATGTGCAAACTGAGTTGCAATATTTTCATGCCTTATACTTATGATAATATTTTGGCTTTATATTTTATGATCTATGGAAGTTACTCATGTATACATGTGTCATATGTGCAAAAATCAAGGGAAGTAAAAATGGATGACATATACATATACAACATGTACACCTTGTCTTTTTTGTTAGCCACATTTCAGATTAAGCAACGCCGAGGACGGCTTTGTTTTTAATAAGGGGAGGATGATGAGGACATGACTACCTTGGATATGACCAAATATATTGCATACATGTATATTTGTGAGGTGATTTCTAATGCAAACTATGCAATAATTTATTTATGTCATCCAGGACAAAAATACTTCACAAACTTTTGTGCCATTCCTAAGTGTAGGTGTATGGGACATTTGTACAATACACATATGAAGATAAGGGAGAAATAGATGTTTACTTGCTGTTCAAAAAGTTCTCTCACGTCACTTTTGGCCCAAGACAAGATAGAGTCCAAGTCTCGCACGTTCTGGATTCAGATTCGGACTGCACAGACATACCTAACTCAAAACGCCAACAACTTTTTTATACAAACTCCGAATTGGGTGATTCTTTTTTTGTTGGAAAGTAGATTTCATGCTCTTTCCAACGCAATTGGAATCACCTTAAAATTCGTCTGGAGAGGTGAGTTATGGACGAAACAATCTGACGCTGCAGCAGAATCCGAGTCAAACTACAAGTCCAAAGGTGTTACGTCACCTCCACTTGGGCCCATGAGCCTTGTACGACCTAGGGTTGGTTTTACGATGCCTTGGGACGTTCTCCCACCTCCTTGGCCGCCACCCCTTGCTCATATATAAGTAGATCCATCTAGTAGCTTTTTCCTTGGGATTTGTTTAGTTAAAAGTTAGCCATTGCAACTTCGTGTACTTCGTTTGTGTCCAACGACCAGACCAAGACCGCTTACGGATCCCCGCCTTTATCAGTACTTCATATATATTCGCAATATTCAGATTGCTTTATCATATTCTTGCTTTTTCTTCGATTGCTTGCAGGAATAGACCTTCGTGGTCAGGTTGATCGTGCTCCGGCATGGTCAATAACCTCTCGGAGTTGGTTTAGCGATTGCTAAGGCGCAACGTTGTTGCACGTTTGTAGTCGGATCGTCAAAGTTGTCTCCACCAAATCGATAGTGATCATCTCATCGAAAGATCAGGACACCCCGCCTCTATCAAGAAGAAATCATGGCAATCATGTCATGTGAGGAAATAATAGGCATAGGGAATGAACATGACATATCGCAAGCACGGACACAAAGCAAGATGAAAGTATCATCATAGGAATGGTGCACAAAAGGAGCATGGCAATAACAAGCAATATCTCCACCAAGCTTGCAAATACACATACAAGTACTAGAATCAATCATCATGTGTAATGCAAAGGATGGGTCACAAATGCATGGCAAAGGCATAGTAAATAGCATATCATGCAAAGTGAACATGGCAAGATGGGCAAATGATATATAATGGACAATAACCCATAACTATGTGAGGGCCATGTAGAAGAAATGCGCGAAGTCTTTGCGTGAAGAGAGCGGTGGGAAAGACAATCCATGGGATCCCAAATCATCGTTGCTCTCTAGAGCTCGTTTTGTCAACTCGTGGGATTGCGAGGTTGACAAGTATTCATGGGTACCTACACAAAAAGGACACAAACCAAAGAAATTGTGCGCGTGGTAAATGTACACATCATCCATCATGATGTGTATGTGCATGTGTGAGTTAGCACAAGATAGGCATCGCTCAAAGAAATTTGATGCATGGTATAGGAACATGTCATCCATCATGAAAGAATAGTTGTTATGTATGACACGATGGGGACACAAATTGAGCAAACAAGTATAAGGCACATCAAAAGCATGTTTATTCATGAGGAGCATATGGTGCACACACGTATTGGGATCATGCAATGGATGGGATGGATCAAAATCTCCTAAAATGTATGAGGAAACTATGGGGGTCTCCTCATGCGCAATAGCAGAAATATCATATGGAGAAAATGGACAACATCCAAAACAATGCATATCCGAAGCTAGGTGGTCATGGCATGGCATATGAGATAAATGATGCAAAGGGAGCATATCAGTATCATCACAAGAAAAACAAATGCCAATAACCATGGGCTTGTCATCCATGCCATATGTGCAAATTGGGTTTATTTTAATGGCATATGCATAGTCACTATGAAGAGATTGCAAATAAGACATATTGTTGATCTCATGCATAGCATATGACAAGTCAAGCGGATTATCAAACATGATGTGACCAAGGGAATTGTCACAAGAAATCCTATGTAACATGGCATCACAACTAATAGATTCCACATGAGAATCATCATACTCATCATAAATGGGCAAATCATCACATGGGGAAATCATACTAGCATGAAGCATGGTACTAGGTGGAACAACATCATGGAAGAAGTAGATGTCAAGAATGTCCACTAGTGGGACTAGAGCATCACCTTCACCTATGTTACCTTTGTCATTCCACTCAACTGGTGTCGGTGAGGTGGGAAAGACCAAATGGTGGTCTTCTTCATCTTGATGGAACCATGTGGGGGTGCATCATATTCCACCATGGCCATCGTCTTGTCCAAAGGGAGGATGAAGTCATCGAGGATCGGCGCGTCATCATAAATGGGACCTAGCACCAAATGAGAAGACACAATAGAGGTAGATGTCAAGTTGTTAGAAATGCAAATGGCCTCATGAGACCTATCAACTATCTCACTCTCTCTATGTGATGGTTCACTCACTCCCTCAAGGTCGGTGCACTCAAACTCACATATGGTGGAGTCACTCATCTCACTCAAGTGGTGGGGGTTGTGGCTCTCCTCACATGGGAAGTGGGGCAACTCATCATATATGGGTCTAGTGGTGAAGTCACTCTCACTCTCAATATGGTGGCAAAAGTCACTCAAGTCATCATACATCGCCGTGGTCGAAGGGAAAATCCCATGCTCAACCATCTCGTCACCGTCACCGTGGATGAAGGCCGAAGATGGCACATCATCACTCTTCTCCATGACCGAAGGGAAAATCCCATGCTCGATCATCTCATCATTGTCGCCGTGGATAAAGGCCGAAGATGGCACATCATCACTCTCTCCTCCAAAGATGGAAGCATCATCCTTGCTCGCCACCTTGTCGCTCCCCTCCAAAGCTTGGTCCGTGAGGGTCTCCGTAGTCGTACTCGTCGCCGCACCGTCTTGAAAAAGAGTCATGGTAGACTCGGCACCATCAATGCCAGAAAGAGGGGTGGCGGTGAAGTCGAACTTGGGAGCATCGTCTTGGAGCTCGTCGAGCTTGGACATCTTGGTGGTACTATCCTCATGCTCGTTCTCATGGAGCTTGGTCGCCGTGAAGTTTGCTTGAGGTGGAGAAGCCTTGGCCTTCATGAGTTCTTGTTCTGCCTTGAGAGCACCAATGTAGTAGTCGTCAATGGACTTGTAGTTCTCGAGGAAGATGGTCTTGGTGATGTCGTTGTGCAATCCCGCCATGAAGTGGAACTTCATTGAAATGGGGTCGTCCACGCCGGCTCATCGCAAGGCAATCTTCATCTCCTTGAAGTATGCGTCGATGGACTTGGATCCTTGGATGGTCTTCTCCAATGGGCGCCGAAGTTGTTCCGTGTAGGTTGGAGGCACGAACTCTCACCGCAAAGCTCTCTTCGTCTTGGGCCAACTCATGTCGTAGTACTCCGAAGGTGTGTGAAGCCACCAAGTTGAGGCGTAGTCGTGGAAGTTTCTTGTGGCACACTTCACTTGATCTTCGGGAGGAACTTGATGTAGCTTGAGGTAGTCGTCCATTAAACGCTCCCACTCGAGATACTCCTCAGGTTCATGAGTCCCATAGGAAGGAATCTCATTGTCGGTGTCGAGGTCGTAGTAGCTTGTGGAAGTCGCGGACTTGAGCTTGGGGAGCTTCTCTTGAGCGTAGTCTTGGGGTGCTTGTTGGCGAAAATGCCGTATGTCTGTAGGCGAAGATGCCTTGTAGTCGCTTGGCGAAGATGCCAAGGGAGATGGTGAAGTCGTTGAACGGTTGTTGGTGTTGAGCCCTTGACCTTCATGTTCTTGTTGGTGATGGTGTTGATGCCGATGTGATCTTGCCAGAGATGCTAGCTCGGAAGGATGTGCTCTTGAGCGCCTTCTCGAAGATGAGGAAGATCATTAGGACTTGATGAGGTCTTTGATCTCCTCCATTTTAGCTTGCATCTTGGCATCGGAGTTGTTGTTCGTGGCATCAAACTCGTCGTCGTTGTTGTAGAACGATGGTGAAATGCCTTGCCTATCCATCACAAGACTCGAGTAGAGGTGAGTAGGAAATGAGATAAACAATACCAAGTTACCTTTTCCCAAAGTTGAGGATGTATCCTGTTTCACTCAATGTGAAATGAAAGAATAGTGGAATTGGTACCGGACTTGTTCACTCACACCTATCAAGTAAAGCTTATGGTAGAGCTCGGTGAGGATAGTGGCACAAAAATTTGATGCAAAATGTTAGCAAGAGTCAATAATGTTGAAAGAGATTCACAAATTCGCAAGTGAAACAAGTAGACCAATAGCAATGAATGGCACACGGAAACACACACACAGATAGATAAATGGGGTCGTGCAACCAAGGCATGAGCACAAAATGTGGAACCCACGGAAAACGCTCGTGTTCCACAACTCAAGAGAGACGCTAGCACGATTGCTCAATAGTCGGATACGACACTTGTGCAGAACCTATAAGATGCAAAATGGATAAACTCTCTATCCCAAGTATGCTATGTATGTATGATTCCCGGTGTTTCTCACACAATGATCCAAGATGATCAAGTATGATACCATATGATATATTTTGATGCTATGGCTATTGCTTACAAGCTCTTTGCTCTCTTTCTTTTTCTTTGCTTAAAAGCTTATTCTCTTTCTTCTTCTTTTTTTGGATATGGCCACTTTTGCACAATGCACAAACCAAGATAGCAATTGTATAGATGCCGGAACAAGCTTGTGACACAAGAGATGATATGATGATACCAAGATGATATGGTATGTATGCTATGGGAAGTATGATCACTAATGTGCACAAGTCACGTTGCCGGCAATACTCAAATGGCTAGTCTCGATAGGCAAGTAACGCAAAATGGGCTAGGGGTTATCAATGCAATTTGCAAGGGGAATATACAATGGTGTCGTCGAGGTTACCATCCTTAGTGATGATGAGAGGCGGCGTTCTTGATGTCGAGCCGTTCCTAGTTAGTCGAAACACCCCTAGGAAATGGAAAAACCACAAACTCAAAAGCTCCAAAGGCAAATGTCAAATGGTGTGTAACACCCCCAGTGTCATGCTACAGTAACCCTCTATGATTAAGCTAATCATTTTACTGAACAGTGCTTGATCACATTGGAATCATATCTCATTTCAAATTCCAACTCAAATTGAAATTCAACTATGAGGTGAAATATAAGTTGTCCAAATCCAGGAACTAAAAAGTTCATAATTTTGTAAATAATCCATTGTTAATTATGTTCAGGGTGGCAACATCATCTAAAGTACCTGGATGACTCTATCATATTGAAAACAGAGCCAACATCACCTTCTCGACTCTTTCAATGCAATGCAAAAATCCAAATGGAATTATATTGCTTCCAAACTTGTTGTGGCAGTGCAATATATTGCATCATAATTATTTGGCCAGATTGGACTTTTTCCAAAAATGTTTTGGTGGCCAAACAATTTGCAATCAGGAAGAAAATGGCAATGCAGAAAAAGAAAAAAAGAAAAGTTGCAAAAAAAAGGGAAAAGAAGAAGGGGTGGGAGAGCCCTGGCCTCCCCTTGGGCCTCGGCCCGCCTCGGCCAACCGGACGACCCACAGCCCCTGCTCCCCTTGGATCCCAACTAGCCCAGCCGGCCCAACCTCCCCGGTCGCTCCCCCCTCCCCCTGTTCAACCGACCGAGGGAGCGCGCCCGCACGTCGCCATCGAACCACCTCGCCGTCGACGAGGAAGATAAGGTCGACCCCTCCCCTCGACGCCTCGACCTCCTCCCCACCTACCTCCTCCCACGCCCAGAATCCCCTCGCCCTCTCCGCCTCTCCCTCTCCCTCTCCTTCATTCTGGAGAGGAGGCCGACGCGGTCGTCGCCGTGCCTCGCCCGTCCTCGCGGCCACCGGGACCCGTTCGCCTCGCCGACCTGTCCAGCAGCTCCACCGTCGTCGACTTCCTCGTCCCCGTCCACGAGCGCAAGCCGGGGAGCACGGCAGGCAACGGATCGAGCCGCCCTCCTTCTGCCTCTGCTCCGGCGATCCCCTTCGACTCCGGCGACGCCTGCTGCTGCTACTAACCTTCCAGGGGCTTTACGTAGCCGCCCGGTGAGCCTCGCCTCTCTCCCCTTCGTCTTCCCGCCGTTGTCGCACTCGTAGGTGCCGTTCCCCATGTGTCCGAGCTCGCCTCCGCCAAGCTCGTCGCCGGCCACGTTCCGGTGACCGAACGCCCGCGCAAGCTTGTCCATCATGCTCGCCTGCACGCGTAGACGCCGTAGGTGCTCAGCACCGCTTGTATTGCTCGTCGTTGCGCCGTTTGCGAGCTCGCCGTGCCTCGGGTCTCCTCCGTCCATGTCGCCAGCGATGGCTCCGGCCACTCCCCGCCCGGGCCACCACCGCAGGACGACTCGGCTTCATCCGCTCGATCGATCGAGCTAGGACACAAGCCCGGAGACGCCCTCTAGCCGAATCCCGACCACCTCCCGAGCCCCCGCCGCTGTTTTGGTCACCGGCGGCGAAACCCCCGACCCAGCCGACGTGGATAGGCCTGGGGCCACCCCAGTGACGCTGCCAGTGGGCCCCACCGGCCCCATTGACTAGTTTGACCAGTCAACGCGATGACGTGGCCGCCCCGTGTCGCTGACATGCGGGCCCCACCGCCCATTTAGTTAACTAAACTGTTTAGTAATTGAAAACTAATTAGTTAACTAAATGAGACACTGACATGGGGGGCCTACCCTCTAGTTAACCCCCTGTTAGTCTAAATTAACACTGTTAAAGTCACAGAGGCTGACATGTGGGTCCCACTGGACCCACATGTCAGGTTTGACCTGTACAGCCGCTGTTGACTTGCTGATGTTAGCATGGCATCATGCTGACGTCATATTCCTTTTCTATTAATTTAATAATTTCAGAAAATGGTTTAATCTTTAGAAATTCATAGAAATTAAACCGTAGCTCAGATGAAAATGTTTTCTATATGAAAGTTGCTCAGAAAAATCCAACGAATCTGGATGCACAGTCCATTTACCTGTCAGATACCTCTAACTATCTGAACATGGAATATTCCCCCTCCAGTCATTTGTCTGACACAGGTCCGGAACTGGGAAAACATTCCCGGTTGATTTTCCCCCTTCACCTTCATCGTGTAGCCATACGTTAGGTCACACCCGGCACAACATATTGCCACGCTATGCTTTGTGATGCTATGTTTGCTTAATATTTACTGTTTCTTCCCCCTCTTTTCTCTGGTAGACCCTGAGACCGATGCTGCCCCTGTGATCGACTACGTCGACGACGATCCCTCCTTGCCAGAGCAACCAGGCAAGCCCTCCCTTTGATCATCCCGATATCGCCCATTCCATTCTCTCATGCTTGCATTAGATTTTGGTACTGTTATTGTTTGCTCCTATTCTGATGCATAGCCTGCTTTTGTATCTACTGTTGTACCTTACCTGCTTATCCTAAACTGCTTAGTATAGGTTGGTTAGTGATCCATCAGTGACCCCCACTTTGTCCCGACTGCCCCGCTGGATTATCAGAAGACCCGATCAACGGGATCGAAGACCAGGCCCCGGCACCGCACATCACTTTCCCCTTAGTTGCTCGACAATACTGGGTTACTATCGAGTACCGAGGGTGAGACCTCATCAGTACTTCTGATGTTAACCCAGTAGTGTAGTTATTCGGTCGTGGTCATCGAGGGTGATTTCCTCTTTAGCCACTTCTGATACGACTCTGTCGTGCAACCCCTCAAGTGTGGACCTCGAGGGTGAATCCTCTTACGTTCACCTTGATGACTACATCGAGTGGAATTCACCGAGGGTGATTCCTCGGGCTTTCCCCTTGATGTTTAGACACACAATTACTATGGTTTCTATGACTTTACACTAAGCCATGTTACTAAAGACGGGTCGACCCTGAGGGGTACCCGCGCGAGCTTAATTGCGAGTGATGTGGAGTCGGGTTGACCTGGAGGGTGCCCGCGAGATAATTACGAGGCGTGGTCGGGCATTCCTAGCCCTTGCCGCAAGTCCTCGAGATGGGGCAACGGGGTCACATCTTTCGTGAGTCTCTGCTTGTTACCGCGCGTTCCTAATCCACTACGATTTAGATATTTGATCTGAGGGGCCTCTGGCCTGATAGCACTAACCATCACGTGGGCATAGTATGGGCGTTCTGCGTCGTATACATCAGCCGAAGCTTAATAGACGTCAGCGACTGAGCGGCGCGCGCCGGGTTGGACTACGTAAGCGCCTGCCTTGTTGAAGGAGGTAGCTAGGTCTGCTCACGGGCCGCCCACGCAACGTGCAGGAGTTCCCGGGGAGATGGCCCATGACCCCTGGGGGCATAGGTTTAGTCCGGCGTGCTGGCCTCTCTATTAAGCCTAGGTCGGGTTGCGGCGTATTATTTGGCCGAGGCCGGGCATGACCCTGGAAAGTGTGCCGGCCGGAGTTAATCAAGCGTGGTGGGTAAGTTGGTGCACCACTGCAAGGAAGAAAACATCTATCGATAGCCTGTCCTACGGTAACGGACACTTGGAGTTGTATCCCGATCGATACAACTAGAACTGGATACTTGTGATGAGAATTGGATGGTGATGAGAAATGGATTGTGATGATAACTAAATAGTATGGCTCTGGGATTGCTTTCTCGCAGGGAGTCGAGAAAGGATCTCTGGCCGAGGTTGATAACGCTACTACTTTACTTTATGCTACTCCACTCCTTCCGGTTGCTGCAAGATGGTGGTTTCTAGAAGATGCTAGTCTTCGATAGGACTAGGCCTTCTCTCTATTCTGGCATTTCTGCAGCCCAGTCCACATATACAGCCTTCCTTTGATAATGTTGCATATGTAGTGTAGATCCTTGCTTGCGAGTACTTTGGATGAGTACTCACGGTTGCTTTGCTTCCCCTTTTCCCCCTTCTTTCTTCTTTCTGGTTGTCGCAACCAGATGGTGGAGCCCAGGATCCAGACAACACCACTGGCGACTACTACTACCCCGAGGATACCTACTACTTCGTGGAGGCCGCCGACGACCAGGAGTAGTTAGGAGGCTCCCAGGCAGGAGGCCTTGCCTTTTCGATCGATGTTGCTTTTGTGCTAGCCTTCTTAAGGCAAACTTGTCTAACTTATGTCTGTACTCAGATATTGTTGCTTCCGCTAACTCTTGTGTATTCGAGCTTATGTATTCGAGCCCTCGAGGCCCATGGCTTGTAATATAAAGCTTGTATTATTTTAATTTGTGTCTAGAGTTGTGTTGTGATATCTTCCCGTGAGTCCTTGATCTTGGTCATACACATTTGCGTGCATGATTAATGTACGATTGAATCGAGGGCGTCACAAGTTGGTATCAGAGCCGACTGCCTGTAGGTAGCCCCCTTTCCAACTCCTTGGCCGAAGTTGAGTCTAGTCACTACGAAACTTTTACTAACATTGGTTGTGCGTCTTACGGGCCCACATCGCCATTGGGTGGTATTAGGATCTTTTATTCCTCGTTTATACTCTGGGATTCTGATCTCCCTTCTATTCGGGTTAAATGATTTTGTTAAAATCTAACTTTAGGTTCTCGAAAATACTTTCTCCCGGAGAGCCCCTTCAGTCCAGATGATCGCTTGCTGCACCAGAAGATTTCGAAGATACTCTTTGATGTTTCCCCGAAACCCTTGTGCCCTTCGCCGTTGCAATTCCATATCACCGATAAATCCCTATGGATAGCTGCACACACTTGTCGTCCATACCTTCTTTTTCAATTGTTCTTGTTGTTACAAGATACCCTAAAATACTTTGGGATATTACGAGAATCCTTTGTTCCTGGTACCTTGCAGCTCTTTTCTGCCTGAATAACCCTACGAATAATTCCTCACAATTATCGGGGATTCGTTCATCCCCAATTGATCATATGTCTCACAAAATTCTTCGAATGCAATTCGATCTCCCAAAGATCCTCTGCAGCCAACTGCTTCCGAAAGTTTTGACTACCTGCATTATGGTTAAATCCATATGTCCGGCAATATTCATTAACATCCTTTGTGATTGTCATTCTGTTCCTATGGATTCAGCGTGTTTGCGAATACTCGCAATCATCTATTAATCCTTGGAAATTTTCTTTCTGGATCAAACATCCTTCTAGATATGAGCTGGTTCTTGCCCAATCAAGATTTGATCGGGTGCACCTCTAAGTCTATTCAACTTACTCATCTTTTGATCAGAGCCTCTACTTCTGATCCTCCGTCTTGAAATCATAACTCCTTTGTACTAAAGCATCGAATTATTCAGACGTTTCTATAAGACGATGCCTTTGCATCCCCTTCTTCATCTGATTGATTACCGATACACACATCAGCTCCGTTATGGACTGCCAAATCCTTTGTTGGGATAATATCCGATGATGTCCTTCATATTCAAAGAACCTCGTGGAGTTCTTTCCCAGATACATAATACCTTCGGTAATTGTATCATCTCCTTTTGTCAACCATGCTCTGCTTCCGAGCTTGAGTTTATTACCTCTAAAGTTTTTGCAAATGTTCCTAAGATGCCCCGACAGGTTGAACTAATGCTTTCCCTAATTTGTGTGAACCCGGAAATTTCTATGGGTCATACTCTACTGGTGTTACACCGGATAAAAATTTCTACACTACAACTTTGACAAAAGCGAGAAGTAAATGAGAGGTTATGCATTGAAGAAGTGGGAGTCGACCTTGAACTTTGTGTTCATGCCCATAGACACGATGTAGATCTTATCATGGAAGCTTCTCTTATAATCAAACGTTCCCTTGGTATAAGCTCATCTTGCATCTTTAAATTGATTCTTTGCAATCGTGTTTCCGACCATATTTTCTCCTTGATTCCATTTCCCGGACAAGTTAAAATACTTGTCTTCTGCAGATCATTTCATCTGTCCAACCTCTATTTTGATCTACCTCGAGTACTGCCCCCTGTTATCTCGATGATATTGTGTCATTGCACTACCTCTTGTGAATTCTCATTGGAATGATACTCCATCACATCATTCCTAGCCTGATCGGTTATATCATTATCATGCTAAATTTTAACTGTGCTACCAGGTCCTTTCCGGAGCACAATTTTCGATGAGGAACTAAGCTTATGTCGATCTTCCTCGTCATACCATTTTTCCATGAACAGCAAGCTTGCTTTCGAGTTTGTGTCGTACTCGTGATTCAATTAACCTTACACTTCATCATTTCTTTTGCTTAATGTCATCGTTGATCGATTACATCTTCAAGAAATCTCTCAACAAATGTATCGTGATTATCGTTAACATTTTGATGCTCCTCCGAGATATCAATTGAATTCATGATGAGAAATACCATCTGTGCCCCTCGATGAATTGGGTTATCATCGACAACATTCTTGCCTCCCCTGGCATTACATCCTTTTGACCTGTCGATGGATTGCTGCTAAACCCATCGGCCACATCCTCATCCTTCAATGATGAAATTGTACGAACTATTCTAGCAGTTCCCGCGGGATACTTTGTGAATTCTAAAGTCTGACTTTTACCTGATGGCCATGTCAACACTATCTCGAAGCATGTGTGTGGTACTCCGATCATCAACAAGAACATTGGGAGCGCAATGCTAACTGTTCTTGATCAATTATCCAAACACTGTTGTATGGGTAAACCTCATAAATTCCTTGCACCTTTGTCTAAACGGCTTAATACTTGAAGCCCTATCATGCTCTGCCTTTCCTTGGGAAAGTTATACTCTAACACTTGGGTATAAACATCTTTCCTTTTCATTGGTCTGGTTATCATAATAATCACATTTTCCTTTCCATTGTTTTGTTTCACCTTTCTTGTCATCTAACTTGTCTAAGCAGTAATAGTTCCCGGCTTATGAAAACACCTCGGTGTACAACTCTGTCAGTAAGACCCTGTTACTATTGTTGATGACATTCCGGTAACCACCGATGGACGAGAACTCTGCCTATTGGTCCGCCTCGTTCAACGAGCAGGAAAATAGTTCTCTTCGTCCCTCGCCCTTGGTACCAACGTTGTTGGCAACATAACTGACAGACTACCATCTGACATGCCTTGCTATCGGCCCCCTTTCTACTTTTAACCCACATGGTGGGCCCACAACCCACAGTTCCACAGGATCGAAACCTGACTCCCCCGTATATCTTTGATTCTGAAATATTCTTGCATTTGGCTTCGTATCATGTCACGAGCCACCTTCTGAGAGATGATCTATTCCCGATGCTCTGAACCCCCTTCTCACACTCTATTCAGGTATCGATCGTTGTCCATTTGCTTGAAACTTCCTATTATACCTTCATATTTGCTCTCGATGTTTTATTAAGTTTCAACTCGAGAGATACTTCTGCATCTTTCCCTAAATTGTTCACCAGATAATTAACCCTATAAGGGTCAGCTCTCCCGAAGTTACTCTTTACTTCCCCACTTAAATCTCAGGACGAGATTTCTTGTAGTGGGGGAGATTTGTAACACCCCCAGTGTCATGCTACAATAACCCTCTATGATTAAGCTAATCATTTTACTGAACAGTGCTTGATCACATTGGAATCATATCTCATTTCAAATTCCAACTCAAATTGAAATTCAACTATGAGGTGAAATATAAGTTGTCCAAATCCAGGAACTAAAAAGTTCATAATTTTGTAAATAATCCATTGTGAATTATGTTCAGGGTGGCAAGATCATCTAAAGTACCTGGATGACTCTATCATATTGAAAACAGAGCCAACATCACCTTCTCGACTCTTTCAATGCAATGCAAAAATCCAAATGGAATTATATTGCTTCCAAACTTGTTGTGGCAGTGCAGTATATTGCATCATAATTATTTGGCCAGATTGGACTTTTTCCAAAAATGTTTTGGTGGCCAAACAATTTACAATCAGGAAGAAAATGGCAATGTAGAAAAAGAAAAAAAGAAAAGCTACAAAAAAAGGAAAAGAAGAAGGGGTGGGAGAGCCCTGGCCTCCCCTTGGGCCTCGGCCCGCCTCGGCCAACCGGACGATCCACAGCCCCTTCCCCCCTTGGACCCCAACCAGCCCAGCCGGCCCAACCTCCCCGGTAGCTCCCCCGTCCCCTGTTCAACCGACCGAGGGAGCGCGCCAGCGCATCGCCACCGAACCACCTCGCCGTCGACGAGGAAGATAAGGTCGACCCCTCCCCTCGACGCCTCGACCTCCTCCCCACCTACCTCCACCCACGCCCAGAATCCCCTCGCCCTCTCTGCCTCTCCCTCTCCCTCTCCTTCGTTCTGGAGAGGAGGCCGACGCGGTCACCGCCGTGCCTCACCCGTCCTCGCGGCCACCGGGACCCGTTCGCCTCGCCGACCTGTCCAGCAACTCCACCATCGTCGACTTCCTCGTCCCCGTCCACGAGCGCAAGCCGGGGAGAACCGCAGGCAACGGATCGAGCCGCCCTCCTTCCGCCTCTGCTCCGGCGATCCCCTTTGACTCCGGCGACACCTGCTGCTGCTACTAACCTTCCAGGGGCTTTACGTAGCCGCCCGGTGAGCCTCGCCTCTCTCCCCTTCGTCTTCCCGCTGTTGTCGAGCCCGTAGGTGCCGTTCCCCACGTGTCCGAGCTCGCCTCCGCCGAGCTCGTCGCCGGCCACGTTCCGGTGACCGAACGCCCATGCAAGCTTGTCCATCATGCTCACCTGCACGCGTAGACGCCGTAGGTGCTCAGCACCGCTTGTATTGCTCGCCGTTGCGTCGTTTGCGAGCTCGCCGTGCCTCGGGTCTCCACCGTCCATGTTGTCGGCGATATCTCCGGCCACTCCCCGCCCGGGCCACCACCGCAGGACGACTCAGCTTCATCCGCTTTATCGATCGAGCTAGGACACAAGCCCGGAGACGCCCTGTAGCCGAATCCCGACCACCTCCCGAGCCCCCGCCGCTGTTTTGGTCACCGGCGGCGAAACCCCCGACCCAGCCGACATGGACAGGCTTGGGGCCACCCTAGTGACGCTGCCAGTGGGCCCCGCCGGCCCCATTGACTAGTTTGACCAGTCAACGCGATGACATGCCTGCCCCGTGTCGCTGACATGCGGGCCCCACCGCCCATTTAGTTAACTAAACCGTTTAGTAAATGAAAACTAATTAGTTAACTAAATGAGACACTGACATGGGGGGCCCACCCTCTAGTTAACCCCCTGTTAGTCTAAATTAACACTGTTAAAGTCACAGAGGCTGACATGCGGGTCCCACTGGACCCACATGTCAGGTTTGACCTGTACAACCATTGTTGACTTGCTGATGTCAGCATGGCATCATGCTGACGTCATATTCCTTTTCTATTAATTTAATAATTTCAGAAAATGGTTTAATCTTTAGAAATTCATAGAAATTAAACTGTAGCTCGGATGAAAATGTTTTCTATATGAAAGTTGCTCAGAAAAATCCAATGAATCCGGATGCGCGGTCCGTTTACCTGTCAGATACCTCTAACTATCTAAACATGGAATATTCCCCCTCCGGTCATCTGTCTGACACAGGTCCGGAACCGGGACAACATTCCCGGTTGATTTTCCCCCTTCACCTTCATCGTGTAGCCATACGTGAGGTCACACCCGGCACAACATATTGCCACACTATGCTTTGTGATGCTATGTTTGCTTAATATTTACTGTTTCTTCCCCCTCTTTTCTCCGGTAGACCCTGAGACCGATGCTGCCCCTGTGATCGACTACGTCGACGACGACCCCGCCTTGCCAGAGCAACCAGGCAAGCCCCCCCTTTGATCATCCCGATATCGCCCATTCCATTCTCTCATGCTTGCATTAGATTTTGCTACTGTTATTGTTTGCTCCTATTCTGATGCATAGCCTGCTTTTGTATCTACTGTCGTACCTTACCTGCTTATCCTAAACAGCCTAGTATAGGTTGGTTAGTGATCCATAAGTGACCCCCACTTTGTCCCGACTGCCCCGCTGGATTATCAGAAGACCCGATCAACGGGATCGAAGACCAGGCCCCGGCACCGCACATCACTTTCCCCTTAGTTGCTCGACAATACTGGGTTACTATCGAGTACCGAGGGTGAGACCTCATCAGTACTTCTGATGTTAACCCAGTAGTGTAGTTATTCGGTCGTGGTCAGCGAGGGTGATTTCCTCTTTAACCACTTCTGATACGACTCTGTCGTGCAACCACTCAAGTGTGGACCTCGAGGTTGAATCCTCTTACGTTCACCTTGATGACTACATCGAGTGGAATTCACCGGGGGTGATTCCTCGGGCTTTCCCCTTGATGTTTAGACACACAATTACTATGGTTACTATGACTTTACACTGAGCCATGTTACTAAAGACGGGTCGACCCTGAGGGGTACCCGCACGAGCTTAATTGCGAGTGATGTGGAGTCGGGTTGACCTGGAGTGTGCCCGCGAGATAATTACGAGGCGTGGCCGGGCATTCCTAGCCCTTGCTGCAAGTCCTCGAGACGGGGCAACGGGGTCACATCTTTCGTGAGTCTCTACTTGTTACCGCGCGTTTCTAATCCACTACAATTTGGATATTTGATCCGAGAGGCCTCTGGCCTGATAGCACTAACCATCACGTGGGCATAGTATGGGCGTTCTGCGTCGTATACATCAGCCGAAGCTTAATAGACGTCAGCGACTGAGCAGCGCGCGCCGGGTTGGACTGTGTAAGCGCCTGCCTTGTTGAAGGAGGTAGCTAGGTCTGCTCACCGGCTGCCCACGCAACGTGCAGGAGTTCCCGGGGAGATGGCCCATGACCCCTGGGGGCATAGGTTTAGTCCAGCATGCTGGCCTCTCTATTAACCCTAGGTCGGGTTGCGGCGTATTGTTTGGCCGAGGCCGAGCATGACCCTGGAAAGTGTGTCCGGCCGGAGTTAATCAAGCGTGGTGGGTAAGTTGGTGCACCCCTGCAGGGAAGAAAACATCTATCGATAGCCTGTCCTACGGTAACGGACACTTGGAGTTGTATCCCGATCGATACAACTAGAACTGGATACTTGTGATGAGAATTGGATGGTGATGAGAAATGGATTGTGATGATAACTGGATAGTATGGCTCTGGGATTGCTTTCTCGCAGGGAGTCGAGAAAGGATCTCTGGCCGAGGTTGATAACGCTACTACTTTACTTTATGCTACTCCACTCCTTCCGGTTGCTGCAAGATGGTGGTTTCCAGAAGATGCTAGTCTTCGATAGGACTAGGCCTTCTCTCTATTCTGGCATTTCTGCAGCCCAGTCCACATATACAGCCTTCCTTTGATAATGTTGCATATGTAGTGTAGATCCTTGCTTGCGAGTACTTTGGATGAGTACTCACGGTTGCTTTGCTTCCCCTTTTCCCCCTTCTTTCTTCTTTCTAGTTGTCGCAACCAGATGGTGGAGCCCAGGATCCAGACGACACCACCGGCGACTACTACTACCCCGAGGATACCTACTACTTCGTGGAGGCCGCCGACGACCAGGAGTAGTTAGGAGGCTCCCAGGCAGGAGGCCTTGCCTTTTCGATCGATGTTGCTTTTGTGCTAGCCTTCTTAAGGCAAACTTGTCTAACTTATGTCTATACTCAGATATTGTTGCTTCCGCTGACTCTTGTGTATTCGAGCTTATGTATTCGAGCCCTCGAGGCCCATGGCTTGTAATATAAAGCTTGTATTATTTTAATTTGTGTCTAGAGTTGTGTTGTGATATCTTCCCGTGAGTCCTTGATCTTGGTCGTACACATTTGCGTGCATGATTAGTGTATGTTTGAATCGAGGGCGTCACATGGTGGTAGCGGAAAACGGTGGTGGTTTTGCATTAGGCAATGCGGAAGTGGAATGATGGGCTATACACGTGTCGGAGTTGAAGTTGCCGTCCCGAAGTAGCCGAAACACCTTAGGAGACACTAGCCACAACTCAAACAAAATTGGGTTAAGTTGGGGTGGAAATGTATGGTGGGCACGTCTATGCGCAAGTGGTGGTGGTGGTTGATGAGGAAGTAATCGTCCCTAAGTAGCTGAAACACCTTAGGAGACTCGAATCACTACTTGTCCCTAATTAGATTAAAAGTTCGCCATAGCTACAACTTCGCGTACTTCGTTTGTGTTCAACGACCAGACAAAGGCGTCACAGAACCCCACCTTCATTAAGAAAGCTTTCCTCTGTTATTCACAATATCCAGATTCCAATCTTAGTTTCTTGCTTGTTCTTCGTTTGCTTGCAGGAAATAGACCTTCGTGGTTAGGTTGATCGTGCTCCGGCATGGTCAATAACCTCTCGGAGTTTGTTTAGTGATTGCTAAGGCGTGACGTACTCGCACGTTCGTAGTCGGATCATTGCTACGTCTCGAGCTTGCGTTGGTTTCCCCGAAGAGGAAGGGATGAAGCAGCACAGTAGCGTAAGTATTTCCCTTAGTTTTTGAGAACCAAGGTATCAATCCAGTAGGAGGTCAGGCGCAAGTCCCTCGTACCTGCACAACACGATAGCAACTCGCAACAAACGCTTAGGGGTTGTCAATCCCTTCACGGTCACTTACGAGAGTGAGATCTGATAGAGATAATATTTTTGGTATTTTTGATAGATAGATGCAAAGTAAAAAGTAAAGGTGAAGTAAAAACAAAGCAAGTAAATAAAGTGATATAGATTGATATGATGAGAATAGACCCGGGGGCCATAGGTTTCACTAGTGGCTTCTCCCAAGAGCATAAGTATTCTACGGTGGGTGAACAAATAACTATTGAGCAATTGACAGAATTGAGCATAGTTATGAGTATATCTAGGCAATGATCATGTATATAGGCATCACGTCCGTGACAAGTAGATCGAAACGATTCCGCATCTACTACTATTACTCCACTCATCGACCGCTATCCAGCATGCATCTAGAGTATTAAGTTAAAAACAGAGTAACACTTTAAGCAAGATGACATGATGTAGAGGGATAAATTCATGCAATATGATAAAAAACCCATCTTGTTATCCTTGATGGCAACAATACAATACGTGCCTTGCAACTCTTTCTGTCACTGAGTAAGGACACCGCAAGATTGAACCCAAAGCCATGCACTTCTCCCATTGCAAGAACTACCAATATAGTTGGCCAAACCAAATGGGATAATTCGAAGAGACTTGCAAAGATAACTCAATCATACATAAAAGAATTCAGAGAAGAATCAAATATTTTCCATAGATAATACTGGACGATAAACCCACAATTCATCCGTCTCAACAAACACACTGCAAAAAGAGGATTACATCGAATAGATCTCCACGGGAGAGGGGGAGAACATTGTATTGAGATCCAAAAAGAGAGAAGAAGCCATCTAGCTACTAGCTATGGACCCGAAGGTCTGAAGTAAACTACTCACACTTCATCGGAGGGGCTATGGTGATGATGTAGAAGCCCTCCGTGGTGGATGCCCCCTCCGGCGGAGCTCTGGAATAGGCCCCAAGATGGGGTCTCGTGGATACAGAAGGTTGCGGTGGTGGAATTAGGTTTTTGGCTCCCTTTTTGATCATACAGGGATACGTAGGTATATATAGGAGGAAGGAGTACGTCAGTGGAGCTCCGAGGGGCCCACGAGGTAGGGGGGCGCCCCCAGGGGGAGGGGCGCGCCCTCCACCCTCGTGACCGCCTCATGGCTTTCTTGACGGAGGGTCCAAGTCTCCTGGGTTTTATCTGATGAGAAAATCA
This sequence comes from Triticum aestivum, assembly GCF_018294505.1. Taxonomy (NCBI): domain Eukaryota; kingdom Viridiplantae; phylum Streptophyta; class Magnoliopsida; order Poales; family Poaceae; genus Triticum; species Triticum aestivum. The sequence continues at coordinate 385,802,208 of NC_057810.1, read as the reverse complement.
CGTTCCCGAAGGTTTCATTCTGTTTGGACTCCATTTGATATTCTATTTCTTCGAAATACTGAAAAAGGAAAAAAACAGCAATTCTGGGTGATGTAGGGTGGATCTCTATAGCGACAATCTTTCACGTTTGGAGTGGGATCCCTCAAAGAACACGATGAACACGGGGAAGAATGGGGAGAAATCACAAGGGGAAACACTCAAGAACAAGTCCAAATCACACATCCACTAGACAATCAAACACACAAGATCACAAGGTACATGAACAACAAAGGGAAAGATACAAGGTAAGGTTCATCTCCAAGAGGAGGTCTTGATGATATCCTAGATGGATCTTCCCACAAGGGGGTCTTGATGATATCCCGCAGGATCTTCTCACATGGAGGTCTTGAACTCCATGGGAGTGGTAGTCTCTCTCTCTCAAGAGTAGAGGTAGGAGCAAAGCTCACCTAAGAATGAGCTATCATATTTGCTAACCCTAGAAAGGAGGTGGAGGAGGTCAATTTATAGTCTAGTGGGCGAAGGGGTAAGTGAGGGGGCGAATGGGTACATAGGCCTCGGCCCGAAGCGTTGGACGCAGGCAAGGCCCGGATGATCCGGATGGGGGTCCGAATGATCCGGCCGTCGTCCGGATGATCCGAGAGGTGGCCCGGATGATCCGGCTTCAGGAGGAACCTTCGGGTATCCTCAGCGCGGTTATCTGGATGATCCGGAGGGGGACCCGGATGATCCGGCTGGGTCCGGATGATCCGGACGGCGGTCCGGATGTCCGGGCTAGCTTCAGCCGCTGCTCCGTCTTCTTCTCCTTTCTTTCGTCTTCTCTTCCATGCTTCCCTCATGGATGGTGTAGACGTACACTTGCGCTCGCACTCCTCCTCGACATCCGTGAGGTTCCGACAATACCTATGCATGCACACGGGAGAAGTGTCAAGTAGTATGCCATCCTCAAGAGTGTCAAGTGAGCACGTGTAAAGGAGATGATTCACCTTTGTGTATGTGAAGTAGATGTCGCACGTGTCACTTGCCAAATGGACTCTTGACATGGTGATGTCTGTAGGATGCTCCGCATCATCCCCTCCCCCTTGGGAAAGATCCGACCTCGGATCGAAAACCAAATCACCATGGGAAAGAGATGGCTTCGCCGTGAGGAAGTGGACGTTCACCAAGTACTCGTCATCTTCAAGCTCGCAATGGGCACTCTCCAATGTCGCACCGTCTTGGGATTCCTTCAAAATGATCAAGAACAACAAACACTTGGAAAAACAAATGTGGTTAGCGTTAGTGCAAAACCAAGCATTCAAGAGGTGACTCACCAAACAAGTGTTGTCATCAAGCATAGCGTATTGTTTGACAAAGGATTGTGACATGGCATGTAAGCACATAAATTGAGCACAAGGAAAGATATCATGGGTACAAGCATGTAAATGTGAGGTAGAGATGCAAATATATGTGACAAGAGCATAAGCATCCACCTCAAGTTCATAGCAAACATGGGCAAAGCGCTCAATGAAAGGTCTATGGTAGGCATAGGAATCATTCACAACACCAAATAATATAAGATGTCCAAACACATGGGTCAAGTCCAAGACAATCGAAACATAATGTGCATAAGGTGTAGTGAATATAGAGTGGCACTCAACACAACAGAAATAGCAATTGTTCATCATGTGTGAGGCAATCAAGTGAATCACGTGACAAGCAAAGGGACATGGCATATGTGAAGAAATGATATTGGTGCAACCAACCATATGATAGTAGCAAGTAGTCCAAGAATTGGATGCAACACACAAGGTATATATGTCATGGAGCATGGAAATGTGGCAATCATGGGTGAAAGCAATATCTTGAACATGCGTGCAAATGGTGCAAGCAACACATGAAGTATGATCCACAATATCCAAGCTCAAGAAGGATGTCACCTTGAAAGCGTGTCCTTGTGCATTCTTCACAATGCCGAAGTGGTAGGAAATGTGGTGTAGAAACGAGTCGTGGTAGAATGTAAGAGGCTCGCTCTCAAGAGCTCGAATGCTCAACTCACGTGAAGTGGAAGTCGACACAAAGTCCAAGTATCCTACACATGCACAAAACAAAACAAAGAGTGTATGCACATGGTAGATAAACACATCATCCATCATGATTGTTCTCATCTTTTGCACATAATCGTTAGAAGTTAAAGTGCATGAATAATATGATGCAACAATGGCAATATTCATGGCACTAGTTATATGGTGCAAAGGAGTAAGAAAAGCATGCTTCACAAGTAATATGTCAAAATCTCCAAACATGTGTGAGAATGCTATGGGGGCAATCTCATGAGCAAGAAGAGAATCATTGTTGCACTCAATACATGGCAAATCATCTAGCATGAGAGAGGCAACACATGGAGATATATGACAAGAAGCAACATGAATCATGTGCAAAGCATATAGAAGGTTGTCATCAACCGCATGAGATGAGCAAGTATGACACAAGATACAATGATCAAGATATATCATGTGAGAGGCATGAGCATATATGTCATCAACCCAAGAAAGCAAGTAGTGGAACATGGGTGATGCAACATAGCAAGCAATCATAGCAATCAAGTTGTGCAAGCTAGTAGTGCGAAGATGCAACATACTAGAGGAAATCATGGCAATCATGTCATGTGAGCAAATAATAGGCATAGGGAATGCACATGACATATCGCAAGCACGAACACAAAGCAAGATGAAAGTATCATCATAGGAATGGTGCACAAAAGGAGCATGGCAAGAACAAGCGATATCTCCACCAAGCTTGCAAATACACATACAAGTACTAGAATCAATCATCATGTGTAATGTAAAGCATGGGTCACAAATGCATGTCAAAGGCATAGGAATGAGTATATCATGCAAAGTGAACATGGCAAGATGGGCATATGATATGTAATGAACAATAACCCATAGCCAAGTGAGGGCCATGTAGAATGAATGCGCGAAGTATTTGCGCGAAGAGAGCGGTGGAAAAGACAATCCATGGGATCCCAAATCATCGTTGCTCTCTAGAGCTCGTTTTGTCAACTCGTGGGATTGCGAGGTTAACAAGTATTCATGGGTACCTACACAAAAGAGACACAATCCAAAGAAATTATGCGCGTGGTAAATGTACACATCATCCATCATGATGTGTATGTGCATGTGTGAGTTAGCACAAGATAGGCATCGCTCAAAGAAATTTGATGCATGGTATAGGAACATGTCATCCATCATGAAAGAATAGTTGTTATGTATGACACGATGGGGACACAAATTGAGAAAACAAGTATAAGGCACATCAAAAGCATGTTTATTCATGAGGAGCATATGGTGCACACACGTATTGGGATCATGCAATGGATGGGATGGATCAAAATCTCCTAAAATGTACGAGGAAACTATGGGGGTCTCCTCATGAGCAATATCGGAAACATCACATGGAGAAAATGGACAACATCCAAAACAATGCATATCCGATGCTAGGTGGTCATGGCATGGCATATGAGATATATGATGCAAAGGGAGCATATAAATATCATCACAAGAAAAACAAATGCCAATAACCATGGGCTTGTCATCTATGCCATATGTGCAAATTGGGTTTATTTTAATGTTATATGCATAGTCACTATGAAGAGATTACAAATAATACATATGGTTGATCTCATGCATAGCATATGACAAGTCAAGCGGATTATCAAACATGATGTGACCTAAAGAATTGTCACGAGAAATCCTATGTAACATGGCATCACAACTAATAGACTCCACAATAGAATCATCATACTCATCATAAATGGGCAAATCATCGCATGGGGAAATCATACTAGCATGAAGCATGGCAATAGGTGGATCAACATCATGCAAGCAATCAATGTCAAGAATGTCCACTAGTGGGACTAGAGTATCACCGTCACCTTTGTTACCTTTGTCATTCCACTCAAGTGGTGTAGGTGAGGTGGGAAAGACCAAATGGTGGTCATCATCATCATCTTGATGGAACCATGTGGGCGGTGCATCATAATCCACCATGGCCATCATCTTGTCCAAAGGGAGGACGAAGTTGTCGAGGATCGGCGCGTCATCATAAATGGGACCTAGCACCAAACGAGAAGACACAATAGAGGTAGAGGTCAAGTTGTTAGAAATGCAAATGGCCTCACGAGACCTATCAACTATCTCACTCTCTCTATGTGGTGGTTCACTCACTCCCTCAAAATAGGTGCACTCAAACTCACGTATGGTGGAGTCACTCATCTCACTCAAGTGGTGGGGGCTGTGGCTCTCCTCACATGGGAATTGTGGCAACTCATCATATATGGGGCTAGTGGTGAAGTCACTCTCATTCTCAATATGGTGGCACAAGTCACTCAAGTCATCATACGTCGTCGTGGTCGAAGGGAAGATCCCATGCTCAACCATCTCATCGTCGTCGCCGTGGATGAAGGCCGAAGATGGCACATCATCACTCTCCTCCATGACCGAAGGGAAAATCCCATGCTCGATCATCTAGTCACCGTCGCCGTAGATGAAGGCCGAAGATGGCACATCATCACTCTCGCCTCCAAAGATGGAAGCATCATCCTTGCTCGCCACCTTGCCGCTCGCCTCCAAAGCTTGGTCCTTGAGGGTCTCCGTAGTCGTACTCGTCGCCGCACCGTCTTGAAAAAGAGTCGAAGTAGACTCGGCACCATCAATGCCACAAAGAGGGATGTCGGTGAAGTCAAACTTGGGAGCATCGTCTTGGAGCTCGTCGGGCTTGGACATCTTGGTGGTACTAGCCTCATGCTTGTCATAGAGCTTGGTCGCCGCGAAGTTTGCTTGGGGTGGAGATGCCTTGGCCTTCATGAGTTCTTGTTCCGCCTTAAGAGCACCAATGTAGTAGTCGTCGATGGACTTGTAGTTCTCGAGGAAGATGGTCTTGGAGATGTCGTTGTGCAATCCCATCATGAAGTGGAACTTCATCGAAATGGGGTCGTCCACGCCGGCTCGTCACAAGGCAATCATCATCTCCTTGAAGTAATTGTCGATGGACTTGGATCCTTGGGCGGTGTTCTCCAATTGGCGTCGAAGTTGTTCCGTGTAGGTTGGAGGCACAAACTCTCGCCGTAAAGCTCTCTTCGTCTTGGGCCAACTCATCTCGTAGCTCTCGGAAGGTGTGTGAAGCCACCATATCGAGGCGTAGTTGTGGAAGTTTCTTGTGGCGCACTTCACTTGATCTTCGGGACGAACTTGATGTAGCTTGAGGTAGTCGTCCATTAAACGCTCCCACTCGAGGTACTCTTCGGGTTCTTGAGTCCCATAGAAAGGAATCTCATTGTCGGTGTCGAGGTCGTAGTAGCTCGTGGAAGTCGCGGACTTGAGCTTGGGGAGCTTCTCTTGAGCGTAGTCTTGGGGTTTTTGTTGGCGAAGATGCCATATGTCCGTAGGCGAAGATGCCTTGAAGTCGCTTGGCCAAGATGCCAAGGGAGATGGTGAAGTCGTTGAGCGGTTGTTGGTGTTGAGCTCTTGACCTTCACATTCTTGATGGTGATGGTGTCGATGTCGATGTGATCTTGCCGGAGATGGTAGCTCGGAAGCATGTGCTCTTGAGCGTCTTCTCGAAGATGAGGAAGATCGCTTGTAGGACTTGATGAGGGCTTTGATCTCCTCCATTTGAGCTTGCATCTTGGCGTCGGAGTTGTTGTTCGTGGCATCGAACTCGCTGTTGTTGTTGTAGACCAAAGGTGAAGTGCCTTGCCTATCCATCACAAGACTCGAGTAGAGGTGAGTAGGAAATGAGATAAACAATACCAAGTTACCTTTTCCGGAAGTTGAGGATGTATCTCGTTTCACTCAATGTGAGATGAAAGAATAGTGGAATTGGTACCGGACTTGTTCACTCACACCTATCAAGTAAAGCTTATGGTAGAGCTCGGTGAGGATAGTGGCACAAAAATTTGATGCAAAATGTTAGCAAGAGTCAATAATGTTGAAAGAGATTCACAAATTCACAAGCGAAACAAGTAGACCAATAGCAATATGTGGCTCACGGAAACACACACACGGATAGATAAATGGGGTCGTGCAACCAAGGAATGAGCACAAAATGTGGAATCCACGGAAAACGCTCGTGTTGCACAACTCAAGAGAGACGCTAGCACAATTGCTCAATAGGCGGATACGACACTTGTGCACAACCTATAAGATGCAAAATGGATAAACTTTCTATCCCAAGTATGCTATATATGTATGGTTCCCGGTGTTTCTCACACAATGATCCAAGATGATCAAATATGATACCGTATGATATATTGTGATGCTATGGCTATTTCTTACAAGCTCTTTGGTCTCTTTCTTTTTCTTAAAAGCTTTATTTTCTCTTTTTTTTCTATGGCCACTTTTGCACAATGCACAAACCAAGATAGCAATTATGTATATGCGGGAACAAGCTTGAGGCACAATGGATGGTATGATACCAAGATGATATAGTATGTATGCAATGGATGGTGTAGACCACTAATGTGCACAAGTCACGTTGCCGGCAATACTCAAATGGCTAGTCTCAATAGGCAAGTAACGCAAAATGGGCTAGGGGTTAACAATGCAATTGCAAGGGAATATACAATGGTGTCATCGAGGTTACCGTCCTTTGTGATGATGAGTAGCGGTGTTCTTGGTGTAGATACCAAGATGATGGAGACTCGTCCCTAAGTAGCCGAAACACCTTAAGAAACGGAAAAACCGCAAACTCAAAATCTCAAATGACAAATGTCAAATGGTGGTAGCGGAAAGCGGTGGTGGTGTTGCACTAGGCAATGCTGAAGTGGAATGATGGGCTATACACGAGTCGGAGTTGAATTTGCCGTCCCTAAGTAGCCGAAACACCTTAGGAGACACAAGCCACAACTCAAACAAAATTGGGTTAAGTTGGGGTTGAAATGTATGGTGGGCACGTCTATGCGGAAGTGGTGGTGGTGGTTGATGAAGAAGCAATTGTCCCTAAGTACCGAAACACCTTAGGAGACTCTAGTCACAACTCAAACAACCACATATGCAATGGGGAACAAAATGGGTTAGGTTGCGGAAGTCGGTGGTGGTAATGTGGATGATATGGTGGAGGGCCTAGGCAAAGTTGCCAAATTTCAGAAAATATGATGGAGTCAAATGATGTTGGTGGTATTTTTGTGGGATAGGGGATGTCAATAGCTTCAAAACGAGCTAAAGAACGTCAAAAACGGAGTTCGGATGAATTAGTTACGGCCAAAACAAGATTTCAGCCAAGTCAGTGTCAGGGTTAACCGGACATCCGGGAGGAGGTCCGGATGATCCGGGCTAGGTCCGGATGATCCGGGTGTACATCCGGATGATCCGGGTTCGTCAGCTCCGGTTCTGTTTTCTGGGTGCGTGGGGTATTCGGACGTCCGGGAGAGGGTCCAGCTGATCCGGGAGGTGTCCGGATGATCCGGGAGAAGGTCCGGATGATCCGGGCAGGTCAAACTGCTCGGGAGTTCCTCTCGGGGACGAATTTTTGGGCGGAAATGGATGATTTTCGGGGCAAAATTTGAGGGATTTCGTGGATGGAAGGTGGGGAAACTTGGGGAAATGCTAGATCCACTTGAAACCAAGCAAATCCACGGATCAAAATCAACAAAACATCATCAAACCAACAAATCACAAAAAAAAATGGTGCTATTTTTGGTGGGGATTTTTGGATTTAGGACGAAAACAACAAAATCAAGCTAGAAAAAGAGGGTAGGGGCTCCAAAAACGTGATCAACGTGGCTCATGATACCATATGATGATGTAGGGTGGAACCCTATAGCGACAATCTTTCACGTTTGGAGTGGGATCCCTCGAAGAACACGATGAACACGGGGAAGAACGGGAAGAAATCACAAGGGGAAACTCTCAAGAACAAGTCCAAATCACACATCCACTAGACAATCAAACACACAAGATCGCAAGGTACATGAACAACAAAGGGAAAGATACAAGGTAAGGTTCATCTCCAAGAGGAGGTCTTGATGATATCCTAGATGGATCTTCCCACAAGGGGGTCTTGATGATATCCCGCATGATCTTCTCACATGGAGGTCTTAAACTCCATGGGAGTGGTAGTCTCTCTCTCTCAAGAGTAGAGGTAGGAGCAAAGCTCACCTAAGAATGAGCTATCATATTTGCTAACCCTAGAAAGGAGGTGGAGGAGGTCTATTTATAGTCTAGTGGGCGAAGGGGTAAGTGAGGGGGCGAATGGGTACATAGGCCTCGGCCCGAAGCGTTGCACGCAGGCAAGGCCCGGATGATCCGGATGGGGGTCCGGATGATCCGGTCGTCGTCCGGATGATCCGAGAGGTGGCCCGGATGATCTGGCTTCAGGAGGAACCTTCGGGTATCCTCGGCGCGGTTATCCAGATGATCCGGAGGGGGACCCGGATGATCCGGCTGGGTCCGGATGATCCGGACGGCGGTCCGGATGTCCGGGCTAGCTTCAGCCGCTGGTCCGTCTTCTTCTCCTTTCTTTCGTCTTCTCTTCCATGCTTCCCTCGCGGATGGTGTAGACGTACACTTGCGATCGCACTCCTCCTCGACATCCGTGAGGTTCCGACAATACCTATGCATGCACACGGGAGAAGTGTCAAGTAGTATGCCATCCTCGAGAGTGTCAAGTGAGCACGTGTAAAGGAGATGATTCACCTTTGTGTATGTGAAGTAGATGTCGCACGTGTCACTTTCCAAATGGACTCTTGACATGGTGATGTCCGTAGGATGCTCCGCATCACTGGGCTGGGCCTCCGGTTAATAGGTTAGTCCCAAAAATAATATAAAAGTGGAAAATAAAGCCCATTATAGTCCAAAACAGTAGATAAAGTAGCATGGAGCAATCAAAAATTATAGATATGTTGGAGACGTATCAATCGTCAAAGTCAACTTCCACCAAAACGATAGCCACCCTCTCATCGAAAGACGGGACACCTTTGCCTCTATCAGTCACCCAAACACCTCTTTGGCTACAGTTAGTTCTGGGTTACTCATGAGTTAGTCTAACCTCTAGCTAAGTTGGAGTATCAAACAGGAGCAGTATAGGACATGCAAGTTTCTCAAAGCATACAGTCAAATTCGTACGTGAAAGGATTTTTCTCTTTTTGAAAACGGAACGTGAAAGGAATTTTTTTAGAATACTCTTGGCATGTGGCTAACATGTGATGAGTTAACCGACCTCAATAGACGGCAAAAACGCCAGCCCGACGCATTTTGATAGAGATGAGGAGGGAGAAGCGATACAGGCTGCTGGATTACTAGAGATAGGTGTCGCACGGAAGCCAAGAAATATGGTGATAGCATGGGTTAGCCATGTACTAGTATTGATGCGGAGCATCCCTCGACTACTCGCACCGACACTCCATCACCACCGCAAGCTCCAAGTGGACCAATGACACAAGCACGTGCACGCGCCATCGAGAACGAGGTTGACTCTCTCCTCTTCGAGTTTCATTCGGTTTCACATGAGAATTGGATTCTACCATCATCGGAAACATTGTGTGTCGTGGATTTGTCACGGCAGATGTCCTAGTGTAAGGACTTAGTCGCGAGGCCAATGCATCTATGTGGTAGCTTGAGAGGGGTTGAGCGGAATCGAGAGACGCAACACAAGACAGGGATTTAGACAGCTTCGGGCCCCGGGAAACATCATCCGGTAACAACCCTACATGCTGTTTGAGGCTAGGTCTCATTATCATCACGAGGGAGTCGCCGTAAACCGACTATCCTCTTTGTGTCTTGCCCTAAGATTGTTTCTTCTTGCTTGTAGCTTTGTCGCTTCTAACTCGTCCCTCTTTGGGGAGCCCTGCCCCTCCTTATATATGTTGAAGGGGCGGTTTACATGTGGAGTCCTATTAGGATTAGGACTAGTCTATCTCTAATACAAACCAGATACAAGTGTTGGTCTTAACTCCTTGTAAGGCAAATATTCGTATCCTCTTGAACCGGCCCACAATGGTTGAACCGGCATTCATGAACCGCCAGACAGGCCGCCGGGTCTTGTTGCTCCTCTTGCCCGCCTGTCGGATTACCAATGAATTGTAAACCGTCTGGTCTGTGCAGGTCGCCGGTGAATCGCCAAGTCCGGCCGGATTATCTTTCCGGCCGGTTTACACCGCGGGGTATATCCCCGACATTAGCCCCTAGTTTAATTTGGATTCATCCATGTTAAACTGATCTGCAACATAAACACAAGAACAAATTCGTCGGGTTGTGCTCCGGTTTAAATACTCTTGTAAAACGGCACTTGATCATCCTTAAATCCTTGTCACCTCCTTCTAGAAAATCTGGGTTAATAACCAGCTTCATACTCAAATTGCTGATGTTGGCTTCTTATAGAAAAAATAATGTGAAGAATAATCCACTTGAATCGGCTTCCAAGGCACCGGTTTCAAGAAATATTGGTCTTGACATACTCATCTGATATTCAGCTGGTTTGAAGATGTAAAATTTGCCGGATTAATATTACCAAAATTGCCGGATTGTAAATATGGATGGCACCAAGTCATAATTGTCACCAACTCCAGGTCATAATTATTGCTCAAAACTGAGCATTTGAAGATTTTTTTCTCCCTTATATCCATATTACCTGTAGCCCCCAAGTCTTGAATAGAACAAAGTGATGATTTGAGACTTGTTTTCATATAATTACTGCCACTTGGAGGAAATCCATGTTGTTCATCCCAGTCACTTAGTAAAACTGAACATTCCATATTATGTAGCCCCCAAGTGCCGGGTTGTTATGCTTGCAGCAACCTGGGACTTGTAATTTCCTGATGCTCATAAAAACTTCAACCAATGTAGCCCCCAAGGGCCGGGTCATTATGCAATAATGAGCATGGACTTTGATAGATACTTCAATGAAAATAACATCATATGATGTAACCCCCATCATGGGGCTTGAATTCACGTCCACAAGGTTAAGAGCCTTTTGCTTTACAAACTGAGCAGTGGACCCTTCAATATAATGAATAAAAAGCTTTGTACCTTGAATTGTTTAACAGGAGCAATTGGTAGCCCCCAAGGGCCGGCTCATTATAATGTGATGAGTCGGGTCTTCAATAAGATGAACAAAGAATGACTTTGCATTAGCCCCCAAGTGTCATGGCGCATGCTTGCAGCGACATGAGACTTGCATATTTGATGTAATCTCAACTTCAATAATGTAGCACCCAAGTGCCGGGTTGTAAGCCTGCAGCAACTCGGGACTATTCCTTCAATTGTAGAATATATCCATTGATAACATAATATCCATTGCGCTAAAGCGACTTTGAAAACCTCAATCATAATATTAATAACCATAATAAAAATCCAGCCATGTTGGCTATTTGAATAATATGACCCAATCATTTATAAGCGCATGATTCCAATGGCGCAATCCAAATATATACTGGCGACGTATAGTCCAAAGCCAGGCCGGTTTAATAAAGACCGGATAATTTACAATCATGCTTTATTCAACCTGTTTCTGCATACAACAAGTTTAAAGTGTCCTGGCGGCTTACCGCCGGACGGGTCATAATGCCCAACATATAACCCGGGTTTATAACCAAGGCTGCACTTAAGAATTAATTAAATATGAAATATATCATACCTGTAACATTGAATCACCTCGTTGCTTTACCAACTTTTTGTAGTAGAGGTAATAATCCAAATTTTGAGTACTGATAACTCCTTCCATATTGTGTCGGTTTATGATAAACCGTACCGGGTTGTGATAAACACCGGTTTAACCATATATAATACTGGTGACTCGTAGTCAAACCAGACCGGGTTAATAATCGCCGAATCACAATTAGTCATGTACTGACAACTTGTAGTCGAAAGTCAAGCCGGGTTAATGAATACCGGTTTACTCCATAATAAGATGGTAACAAAAAATCAAAAAATTAAACCGGGCAAATAATCTCCAGATTAAGAATTGACCGCGTTCCATAAATTGACAGTCGAAACGGTCTGCAAATCTTGTCGGTTTAAGAACGCAACAAAGAAGAAATATTATTAAAGAAAATTTCAAGCAAAGGCAATAATAAAACCATTTGCAAAAATATGCTATACTGAGCTGATCAGATGGTATTAGCATGGTCGGACAGGACCAAGCCCCCAATAGGAGTGACAATGATTCAAGTCAGCCAGGTCCCCAAATGATTCTTGGCATATATGCCAGATCAAGGGGCGTGGCAATGGTTCGGGTTCGACCAAGCCCCCAAGTGATTTTGTGGCCTTAGGCCGATCAAGAGGCGTGACTGGTTCAGACTTGACCATGTCCCCAAGTGATCTGGTGGCTGTCGCCTATCAAAAGGTGTCGCGTTGGTTCGGACACGACCAAGGCCCCAAGTGATATATAAAAAGCAAATTTCAAGGGGTAAACCGGAGGCCGCTTTAAGACAGAACCTCCGTGTAACCACGCATGATGTAAAAAAGAATAAAGACCCCGCTTTATGAAGCAGAAGCCCCCATGTGATCAATATGTTAGGCCAATAAGGCAGGATATCCATGTTTGAACCGCGCATCATGGCAGCAGGTCCTCTTCAGTAATTTTTAACCTTTTTGCAAGAGATAAATTCTTCTTGAACCGGGATCTTGAACCGGGTATTGAGAGCTTCAAAGCTTTGTGGGAAACATCTATCCCTTGAACCGGATTTTAAACCGGAATCTTCATTTTTAGCCGGAAATTTTCTGACGGCCTTTAAACTCGAACTTGCGAGAAGTTAATTCCTTTTTGAACCGGAAATTCTCAAACCAGATTTGAGAGCTTCAGAGCCTTGTGGGAGAACAAATTTCCCTTGAGCCGGATTATAAACCAGAAGCATCATTGTGAGCCGGAATATTTCCGACGGCCTTTAAATTTTCATCAATATAACATTAGCCTCTGGGACCGGGTTATCTTTCCCTTCATCATTGCCCCCGAGTCTTAAGATGACTCAAGGAGTTGTCTTGAGATTCTTCGTACTTGACTGTGATATAAACCGGTATGTAGTTGAACAGTGGAACACTGGAATTTGTTGAAGCTCGGCAGGCTATCAATGACCCCGTATGATTTGCGTCTGTAATCCGGCCAGTGGGTCATCCCAGCTGGTTGCTGAAGTTAACCAAAACACAGTGGCGGCAGCTTGTGCGTCTGCCGTACTGAACCATTCTGTGCAGGTGGTAGCTGATAACATTACATCAGAATTGTTGGAATAGATTGAACCGCAGTTGGGCGTCCTGTACATATCCATTGAGCAGCTTGCCTGAGCAGGTGTGACCCTGACATGCTGATGCAGATTGGTCCGTAAGGGTAGCAACTTAAGCTTGTCCATTGAACGGCACAACACGGATAAGCATCCGTGCAGAATAATGTTGTCGCGAATTCCATATCCACGGCATAACATCACCTTGGAATAAATAATTGTCCTGATGTACTCAGATGACAGAAGATCTCATCATATCTGCTATGAACATGGAACAATTTGTCCTGTGTATAAAACAGAAAAAGCAGATAACTATTCTTAGAAGAATTAAAGAATAATGATGAAACAACTTAGTCAACTCAGTCGGATGTCGTGGATAGCACCTGGGATTTTTGTCGGATGACCGTGGAATTGTCCGGTACACCCATTATTCAATTCATCTGCAACCAGAGTCAACTCAGTCAACTCCAGATGTTCGGCGAGGCCAACTGGAGAATCCCTTTTAATGATGTCTTCGTCATTAACACAGTTGTTTCCAAAACTCTCGACTGCCTGGCGGTCCAAAGCAGAGGCGAGGCCACTTGCCCGGGGCAACTCAACGCAGCCATGACAGAGGAGTGAGGCGTAGGCAGGCCACAGACGAACGCGGCAGCTGAAGCGGGACGCATCACGGCGGCAGCGTGAAGCCGCAGATGTGGCGGCTCCCGGGCGGTTGCTCGGGGTCAAGTGGAACGGCGACAGAGGGCCCTTCGGGCGGTGGTCGCACAGGAGACAGAGATGCAGTGGTGGTTTGACCAGTGGCTCTCCCCGATTACAGTTGGGACGAGCGTCCTTGGTGGGTTGCAGGCGTGGCGGCGGGAGCAGGTGGCCGGTCACGCAATTGGTGGCTTTGACGCAGCTATCGGTGAGGAGGCCCGCGGCAGTAATGGAGGAGAGGGCCCTGGCAGCCACGGCGGTTTTGAGGCAGCAGAGGCGAAAGCCACAGCGGGTTGGGAAAATCCATGGTGACCCAGTGGTGATTCAGACAGAGTTGAGTGCGATTGGATCTGGTGTCGGGTTGAGGAAGCGCGGCTCCGGGTTGGTGATGGCGCGACAGAACCGGCATGGGAGGCCAGTGCGCAGTCCGGCGCGTTGGTGGTCGAGGGCGGAACGGACCGGAGCCGGCGAGGCGGAGGCAACCCGGCCGCGGGCGGAGGCAACCCTGGCGGGGACCCGGAGCCGGCCGGTAAGGATTGCGCACGCGTAGATGAGCTGGGGTCGCGGGCGCGTAGCAGAGCAGCGATGGGGCACCGGCCATAGCAGCACTGCCATAGCGGAGGCGAGACAGGCTGCGGACGGGGGTGCTGGAGGCGCTCCTGCTCGTCTCAGCCGCGGAAGCAGCAGGTGCTCAAGGCGAGGCCGAGGCGGAGACCGACTCCGTGGTCTTATCCACTCCCCGTCACATTTTTTTTAACCTGCTGCTCCTCAAAAGTTGAGCCTTTTACCTGACCATTGAGCAGGCTTGTTGGATGATTTTAACCTTATTTTTCACACGGGACAAAGCGATGGTTGACTGGACACTTGCCATTGACCGCTCCTGATTACGATCCTTGCACTGTTTCATCTTTGATACGGCTTCAACAATTTTTCCAAAACCTGTACTCGGACGGTGGAGGCGTCAGATCAACGTTGGGCGACTTTGCATCGGCGTAAAAACGCACATCCCTAATTCTCATCTTAAATTTGGAATATGCCAGCTCCGGAACTATGATTCTGATCTCAAGCAACGGACTTTTGACCCTGCTGCAAGGCTATCCCGTACCGGTTTATCATGTATGATTTGTTTCTCTGGCTCTTCTTCGTCTGGTCAATCGCGAGCTTCTTGAACCCTAAAAAATTTCCTCCAAGAACTCAACACCACCGTGTGCAGGCGCCACGGTGGGCGCCAACTGTCGTGGATTTGTCACGGCAGATGTCCTAGTGTAAGGACTTAGTCGCGAGGCCAACGCATCTATGTGGTAGCTTGAGAGGGGTTGAGCGGAATCGAGAGACGCAACACAAGACAGGGATTTAGACAGCTTCGGGCCCCGGGAAACATCATCCGGTAACAACCCTACATGCTGTTTGAGGCTAGGTCTCATTATCATCACGAGGGAGTCGCCGTAAACCGACTATCCTCTTTGTGTCTAGCCCTAAGATTGTTTCTTCTTGCTTGTAGCTTTGTCACTTCTAACTCGTCCCTCTTTGGGGAGCCCTGCCCCTCCTTATATATGTTGAAGGGGCGGTTTACATGTGGAGTCCTATTAGGATTAGGACTAGTCTATCTCTAATACAAACCGGATACAAGTGTTGGTCTTAACTCCTTGTAAGGCAAATATTCCTTTCCTCTTGAACCGGCCCACAATGGTTGAACCGGCCTTCATGAACCGCCAGACAGGCCGCCGGGTCTTGTTGCTCCTCTGGCCCTCCAGTCGGATTACCAATGAACTGTAAACCGTCTGGTCTGTGCAGGTCGCCAGTGAATCGCCAAGTCCGGCCGGATTATCCTTCCGGCCGGTTTACACCGCGGGGTATATCCCCGACATTGTGCATGCTTAGGTACCAAGAAGATGATAGTGAGAAGGAGAAGACGGAGACTCAAGTGACCACGAAGCAATGGAAAGAAGAGAAGGAAGGAGAGAACGAGAAGAAGGAAGAAGGAGGAGAAGGGGCAAAACCCCCGGTACATCCCGGGTGCCGGCCATGGGAGCCCCGGGTTGCCCGGCCTCTACGTGGGCTGCGCCCCAGTCGGCCCCGGGTGCCCAGCCCCAAGGCACCGAGTGCCCGGCCCCCCTCCTGGGCTTCGCCCAGCTAGCCCCGGGTGCCCCGCCAACTGGCCCATGTCCAGCCGGCTGCTGGAAGCCACCCCGGGTGCCCAGGCTTGGCGCCCCTAGTGCCCGGCCACTTCGCCTCCGGGTGCCCGGCTCTGCCTGGGCGCGACTCCCTGACCGGTCCGGGTGCCCAGCCGGTTCCACCCCGGGTGCCCAGAGCCCTCCACTGTGGCTACGCATTTTTAGGGTCATTTTAGTCCTTTGTACCCCCTTTTCCCTAAGTTTCGTCCCTAGCCTTTATATACGTATCTCCTAGGCCATTTGGAAGGTTAGCAAAGATTAGACTAAACATTGTGAGCCTTTGCTCCTTGTATCCCCTCCTCTTAGGAGATCACGCCCCCACCTAGGGAAGAATCCATTGGATTGTCAAGGCCTCCTCTTGGAGAAGATCATCAAGACCTCACATAGTGGGAAGAATTTACCAAGTGCTACTCTCCTTGTATTGATCTTGTAATCTTGTGGATCTCATGTGTGCTACTCTAGTGGATGTGATATTTGGGTTTGTTTGAGAGTTTTGTTCTTGGTGTTCTTGAGTGTTTTCCTCCTTTTCCCCCTCCAAGTGTGAAAAGATCCTTCCTAGGGTTTGACCCTACAACATCTTGGTATCATGAGCAAGGTTTATTCACATCTTGGAGTCCCATCCCCCATTTGCTAGCTTGATTTTGTTGTTTTTCGTCCAAATCTGAAAATCCCCACAAAAATAACCCCAAAAGTTTTTCTTGCAATTTGATGGATCTTGTGAGATTTGGTTGTTTTGGTCAATGGATTTGATGTTTGGAAAGTGGATCTAGCCCCTCCCCAACAATCCCCACCCTTCCCACCCTGAAATTCGCGGAATTTTGCGTTTTCCCCAATTTTTCCGCCCATCCCGAAGAACACCGGGTGCCCACACCTCGAACCCCCGGGCACCCGCACCGCGCCCAGCCACCCCCGGGCACCCGCACCTCACACCCCCGGGTGCCCGCACCCCCCCCCCCCAAATCAGCCCCCTACTGATGAGGACATGGCTACCACATTTACACCCATAACCCATACTGTTTTACCTCTTGGAGCAATTGCTAGAGCTCATATACGCCAATTAAATTATCAGGTACTTCCATTTGTTGGTAATGTTTCTAGTGTTCATGAGAATATGATGCTGCCTAATTTAGAGACATTTGTGTTGTTTGCAATTGAAGGGCCTAGCACGGACAAGAAGGATGAACATTGGAGCATGGTCAAGCACGGAGATGAAGGTGTGTGCGAAGAGAACAAGAACAGAGGTTCAAGTGGAGATTTCCAGACTTTGAAGCCGCCATGATGACATACAAGAAGATGGACGAAATATACAAGATGGACTTTCATAAATTTCGTCCATAGCTTATTATTGGTGTTGCGCCACCTTATTTTGGGCCAGTCCCATGTAATCTATTTTTAGAGTCCATATTGTAGGGAAAACGACTTAGGAGGTGTTTTAGTCCCACCTTGCCAAGGGTGGACAAAATCCCCTCACTTTTCCCTATAAATATAGCCCTTAAGGCATCATTTAGACTTGGGTTTTATTTAGTTAAAAGTTAGCCATCGCTGCAACTTCGTGTACTTCGTTTGTGTCCAACGACCAGACCAAGACCGCTTATGAAACCCCACTTTTATCAATACTTCATCCATACTCGCAATATTCAGATTGCTTAATCATAATCTTGCTTGTTATTCGATTGCTTGCAGGAATAGACCTTCGTGGTCAGGTTGATCGTGCTCCAGCGTGGTCAATAACCTCTCGGACGTCGTGCTTGCAGGAATAAACCAACTCCGAGAGGTTATTGACCACGCTGGAGCACGATCAACCTGACCACAAAGGTCTATTCCTCCAAGCAATCGAATAACAAGCAAGAATATGATTAAGAAATCTGAATATTGCGAGTATGGATGAAGTATTGATAAAAGTGGGGTTTCATAAGCGGTCTTGCTTTGGTCGTTGGACACAAACGAAGTACACGAAGTTTCAGCGATGGCTAACTTTTAACTAAATAAATCCCAAGTCTAAACGATGCCTTAAGGGCTATATTTATAGGGAAAAGAGAGGGGATTTTGTCCACCCTTGGCAAGGTGGGACTAAACCACCACCTAAGTCGTTTTCCCTACAATATGGACTCTAAAAATAGATTACATGGGACTGGCCCAAAATAAGGTGGCGCAACACCAATAATAAGCTATGGACGAAATTTATGAAAGTCCATCTTGTATATTTCGTCCATCTTCTTGTATGTCATCATGGCGGCTTCAAAGTCCGGAAATCTCCACTTGAACCTCTATTCTTGTTCTCTTCGCACACACCTTCATCTCCGTGCTTGACCATGCTACAATGTTCATCCTTCTTGTCCGTGCTAGGCCCTTCAATTGCAAACAACACAAATGTATCTAAATTAGGCAGCATCATATTCTCATGAACACTAGAAACATTACCAAGAAACGTAAGTACCTGATAATTTAATTGGCGTATATGAGCTCTAGCAATTGCTCCAAGAGGTAAAACAGTATGGGTTATGGGTGTAAATGTGGTAGCCATGTCCTCATCACCTACACACACCATTTTGGCCATAAATTCCACCTCCCAAGCCCGTTTTTCATGTTCTTTAGCTCGTTTAGAAGCTCTTGACATCCCCCATCCACTCATCCCACTACCACCACCATTAGACCCCATCCAAAAAATCATCACAAAAACACCCACCTTCCGCATTTGACCAATTTTGTGTTACCTTTTCATTTCCTAAGATGTTTCAGCTACTTAGGAGCGTCTGACATCTTCGTCACCATCACCGACTCGAAGTCATCTTCATCGCTAACCGTAAGAAAGGACGGTAAGCTCGATGACACTTACTCCTTACCTTGCTTTTGCATTGATAGCCCGAGCCACTTTGCGTCGCTTACCCATTGAGACTAGCAAGTTGAGAATTGCTGGGCCACGCTACTGTGCACCGTAGTGATTGTGTTATCATCTTAGTGCCATAAGTCTCTCCCGTGCATATCATACATACTTGTCCCATATCATACTCGGCTCGAGCATCAAGCATCAAAAAAATAAGAAAAGCTTTTAAGCAAAAGAGGAGAAACAAAGAGCTTGTAAGCAATAGAGTTGAGCCATTTGCATACCTATATCATCTTGGTCATCGCATATATACCATAGTTGGGATTGAAGACGGCACGGTTCTCTCATAGGTAGGTGCACAAGTGTATCTTGCCCATTTGAGCAATCGAGCTAGTGTCTCTCGAGCATTCACACAACAAGAGCATTTTCCGTGGTTGCACATTTCGAGCTCACTCCTTGGTTGTGCGGATCCCATATATCTTCCGTGCGTGTGTACCTAGTGATACCTTTGGCTTTGATCTATTTTCTTTACTTGGATTTTTGTGAACCTTCTCAACCTCATCGATATCTTGACTAACATTTGCTTGAAATTTTTACCACCATCCTAACCGAGCTACTCCATGAGCCTCTTACTTGTAGGTGTGAGAAACAAACCCGGTTCCAATTCTCCTATTGTGGCATTACATTGAGTGACACTTGTTACATCTTCAATCCTCGGAGAAGGTAACTTTGGTATTGTTCTCTCACTTTCCTACTCACCCCACTTGGTTATGATGTATAGGCCAAGCTTGTCGTCGAACCCACTTTTTGAGGACCAAGGTGATGATTCCGGCTTCATCTCCAAGAACCACTTCTTCATCGCGCAACGAGCGCTTCATCAAGAAAACGTCGCATTGGGTGAATGCTTGGAACAACTCGCCTCCGACCTTCATCAAAACATCAACGACAAATTCAACACACAAATGGAAGAGCTCTGCAACATGATCGTTCGACGCCCGTCTTCCTCATCGGCTTCTTCAAGACGGCGCCACTCAAGTCACCGTACAAGTTGGCAATCTTCGGACTACTCCTCTTATGATGCAAGTCCACCACGAGCTCGCCCTCCTCGACGTGATCATCATCAAGCTCACCAAGCTCAAGAAAATCCATTCCATGTCAATGGATTACAAGACCGAGTTCGAGCACGTGAACGGATGCGACACCAAGTTCCTCATCGAGCCATGGAGCAAGAGCAAATACCTCCACAAGTACCACATCAAGCCCCTCAAGACGGTGATGCACTTCGACAAGCACAAGCGCAACATGAAGCACAAGCCCTCGATCGTATAGCTCAAGCACTTGAAGCACAACAAGCTCTATGCGAGGCCACTAGAGCCGTTGAAGTCCGCAACCGCCAAGAGCGAGAACAAGAGGAAGCTCTTTGACGCGAGGTACAAGAAGAAGAAGCCCGATGCGAACAACAACAAGAAAGGCGCAACCAAGCGCACATTCCTTGCCCTCCTCCAAGACAGGAGCGACACCAAGTGGAAAAAGTGCTTCAAGACCCTCCTCCACGCCAAGAGCGACATCATGAGGAACGAGCATTTGAGGACTTTCCAAGGCCAGAGAGATATCACAACCGCTGTCAAGATGAAGAACTCCGCTACGGCAAGCTCAAGTTCACCATGCCAAAGTTCTTCGGAAGCAATGATCCCGAAGAATATCTCTCTTGGGCATTGAAGCTGGAAAAGATTTTTCGCCTCCACAACTACGATGAAGAAAAGAAGATAGCCATCGCCTCCCTCGAGTTCCAAGACTACGTCCTCATTTGGTGGGAACAAGTGATTGAGCGACGACATACAAGAGGTGAACCACCAATCACAAGTTGGGAAGCCATGAAGGAAGTCATGAGAGCCCGCTTTGTCCTACTCACTACACTCAAGATCTTTTCAAGAAGTTGCAACTCCTCAAGCAAGGCACCAAGATGGTGGAAGAATACTACCAAGAAATGGAGATTGCCATGATACGAGCCAATGTCAAGGAAGATGACGAGCAAACAATGGCACGCTTCTTGAACGGCCTCAACCACCCAATCAAGCGGATCGTCGACTTCCAACCATACTCCAACCTTCTTGAGCTAGTTCATCAAGCGACCAAGGCCGAGCGACAAGTGCAAGATGACTTCAAATACGCCAAGTACTCATCCAAGACCTACGGATCCTACTCTCAAGCTCCCGCGACTTCGGCACCTCCTACATCAACTCGAGCATCACCAAGTACAGGCGACAAGTCAAGTTCCAAGCAAGTGGCACCTTCCTCGACTCATCCTCCGGCAAGCACCTAAAAATCCAAGATTCCTTCATCTTCGGCGCCTCCGATGATCCCGTCAAGACAAGCTCAATCAAGTGATTCACATGTGGCGGCCGGGGCCACAAGTCCTTCCAATGCACCAACAAACGAAAAATGATGTTCAACGATGACGGCACATGTGACTCAATGAGTGAAGAAGAAATGGAAGCCATTGAGCACGTGGCCATGCACCGGCCGTGAACGAAGATTAAGATGACCAAGTCTTTTGTGACAACGATTCAAGTCCCTCTCTCGTGGTCTCCAAGGTCTTGACGCTCCAACACCACCAAGAAGAAGACCAACGGTGCCACATCTTCCACACCAATGCCGGCATCAATGGAAGGTCCGTCAAGGTCATCATCGATGGAGGTAGTTGCCACAATTTGGCAAGTGAAGAACTATGCTCCGAGCTTCAATTGGTCAAGAGGAAGCATCCGCACCCTTACAAGGTTCAATGGCTAAGTGACTCCGGCACTATCCGAGTTGAGCATACACTCCAAGTCTCCTTCAAAATTGGTGCATATGAGGACACTTTGGAGTGTGATGTGGTCCCAATGACCATTTGCCACCTCCTTCTTAGTCGACCATGGCAATTCGACCGTGGTGCTATCCACAATGGGCATACCAATCACTATAGTTTCAAGATGAAAGGGAAGGAATATGTGCTACGACCTATGTCTCCTAGTCAAGTGATAGCCGACAAGCAAGCCACCCATCATGGAGATAAGAGTGAGAAAGTGAGCCACCCAAACGTGAGTGAGAGCCACAAGCCAAACTTGAGCGCCTCTTCGCCTAAAGAGAAAAACCTCATAATATTTGTCACAAAAAGTGAGATGAGAGAAGTGTGTGAGAACCCATTGAGTGTGATGCACTTTGTCCTTGTGTGCAAGGATGGAGAACCAAAAACTAATACCGCTCACGAGCTACCTTTGGTGTTTCAGTCTCTTTTGCAAGAATTTCAAGATGTTTTCCCCCATAAGCTACCTCCGGGTCTCCCTCCTATTTGAGGCATTGAGCATCGAATCGACCTCATCCCCGGCGCACCTCTTCCAAACAAGGCTCCCTATCGCGTCAACCCAGAAGAAACAAAGGAGATCCAACGACAGGTCCAACAACTCATCGACAACGGTCATGTACGTGAAAGCGTAAGCCCTTGTGCCGTTCCCGTTATACTTGTGCCCAAGCAAGACGGTAGCTTTCGCTTGTGTTCCGATTGTAGACCCATAAATGCTATTACCGTTCGCTATAGGCATCCCATTCCTTGCTTAGATGATATGCTTGATGAACTTAGTGGAGCCAACTTTTTCTCAAAAATTGATCTTAAAAGTGGCTATTATCAAATCCGCATACAAGAGGGTGATGAATGGAAAAAACTGCTTTCAAAACCAAATTTGGCTTATATGAGTGGTTAGTCATGCCTATGGGTTTATCGGAGGCTCCTGATACTTTCGTGCGTCTAATGCATTATGTACTTCGCCCATATATTGGAGTCTTTGTTGTGGTTTACTTCGATGATATTCTTGTGTTTAGAAAAACCATGAAAGAGCATCTTAATCATGTTAGGGCTGTTTTGCAAACACTTCGCAAGGAAAGTCTTTATGCCAACATGGAAAAGTGCACATTTGGTGTTGACAAAGTGGTTTTCTTGGGTTTTGTTGTATCTTCCAAGGGTGTCCATGTTGATGAATCTAAAATTGAAACAGTTAAAAATTGGCCCCAACCCACCAATTTGCAACAAGTGCGAAGTTTTATTGGCCTTGCGGGTTTTTATCGTCGCTTTGTGAAATATTTTAGCACTATAGCCGCTCCTTTGCACGCTTTGAGCAAGAAGAATGCTCCTTTTGTTTGGGGACCTTTGCAATCAATCGCTTTTGATGAGCTCAAATCTTTGCTTACACGTGCTCCGATTCTTGCTTTACCCAACTTTTACAAAACTTTTGAGGTTCATTGCGATGCAAGTGATACCGGAATTGGTGGAGTTTTGATGCAAGAAAAACGAGCTATTGCTTATTTTAGTGAAAAACTTTCCGGTGCTCAACTTAACTATCCCATCTATGACAAAGAATTGTTTGCTTTAGTGCGTGTGTTACATGTGTGGGAGCATTACCTTAGACTACATGAGTTTGTCATACATACCAATCATGAAACACTTAAATACCTCAAAGGTCAAACCAAGTTGAATAAACGACATGCTAAATGGAGTGAATTCATTGAATCTTTTCCCTATGTGATAAAGTACATTAAGGGCAAAGAAAACGTGGTGGCGGATGCCCTTTCCCGCAAATGCATGTTACTTACTCAACTTGAATTGAATGTCATAGGATTTGATCATATCAAAGATTTGTATGAGGGTGATGTGACTTTTGCTACTTCTTATGCTAAGTGTGTGACGCATACTTCTTGGGAAAGATATTATATCAAAGATGGTTATCTTATGAGAGCTAACAAACTATGCATTCCCAAGTCTTCTCTTCTTTTGCTCCTTTTGCAAGAGGCTCATGGAGGTGGACTCATGGGACACTTCGGACGCGACAAGACTTTCGCCATGCTCTCCAACAACTATTATTGGCCAAAGATGTTTTGTGATGTTGCCCGCTTCACCAACTGGTGCTCTACATGTTGCAAAGCTAAGTCACACTCTCAATCCCATGGTTTACATATGCCTTTACATATTCCACATCAACCTTGGGAAGACATTAGCATGGATTTTGTGCTTGGATTACCTAGAACTCAAAATGGCAAGGATTCCATTTTTGTTGTTGTGGACCATTTCTCTAAAATGGCTCATTTTATCCCATGCAATAAGATAGACGACGCTTCACATGTTGCCAATCTCTTTTGTAGGGAAATCTTGAGGTTACACGGTGTGCCAAAGACAATTGTGTCGGATCGAGACGTCAAGTTCTTAAGCTACTTTTGGAAGACACTATGCGCCAAGCTCGAAAACAAGCTACTATTCTCCACGGCATACCATCCTCAAACCGATGGCCAAACGGAAGTCACCAACCGGACGCTTGCGACTCTCCTACGTGTGTTGATCAAGAAGAACATCAAGGAGTGGGAGGAGTGCCTACCCATCGCCGAGTACGCCTACAATCGTGCAAGACACTCTACAACCGGCAAGTCCCCCTTCGAGGTCGTCTACGGTTTCAACCCTTTGTCGCCATTGGACATCCTTCCTCTACCACTTCAAGAACAAGAAAACATGGACGCAAGTGCAAGAGCCACCTACCTCAAGAAGATGCATGAAGAAACACGTTCCACGATCGAGCGCCAAGTGCAACGCCTCTCCGCCAAGCTCAACATCAACAAGTCTCTGATGGTGTTCCAACCGGGTGATCAAGTATGGATACATCTCCGCAAAGACCGCTTCCCCAAGGAACGCAAGTCCAAGCTACTACCACGAGACGACGGACCATTCAAGGTGATCGCACGCTACAAAGACAACGCCTACAAGGTCGACATCCCACGTGACAAGTACAACTTTAGCGACATTTTGAAGATCAAAGACTTGGCCAAGTACCATGGTGATGAAGAGCACGATCCGTGGACGGATCTCTCCCAAGGGCGGGAAGATGATGCGGAGCATCCCTCAACTACTCGCACCAACACTCCATCACCATCACAAGCTCCAAGTGGACCAATGACACGAGCACGTGCACACGCCATCGAGAACGAGGTTGACTCTCTCCTCTTCGAGTTTCGTTCGGTTTCACATGAGAATTGGATTCTACCATCATCGGAAACATTGTGCATGCTTAGGTACCAAGAAGATGATAGTGAGAAGGAGAAGACGGAGACTCAAGTGACCACGAAGCAAGGGAAAGAAGAGAAGGAAGGAGAGAACGATAAGAAGGAAGAAGGAGGAGAAGGGGCAAAACCCCCTGGACATCCCGGGTGCCCGGCCATGGCAGCCCCGGGTGCCCGGCCTCTACCTGGGTTGCGCCCCAGCCGGCCCCGGGTGCCTGGCCCCCCTCCTGGGCTTCGCCCAGATAGCCCCGGGTGCCCGGCCAACCGGCCCCAGGTGCCCGGCCCATGTCCAGCCGGCCGCTAGAAGCCACCCCGGGTGCCCCGGCTTGGCGCCCCGGGTGCCGGGCCCCTCACCCGCCTGCTCCTGACCTGGCCGGGTGCCCGACCACTTCGCCTCCGGGTGCCCGGCCCAGCCTGGGCGCGGCTCCCTGGCCGGTCCGGGTGCCCGGCCGGTTCCACCCGGGTGCTCGGACCCCTCCACCATGGCTACGCGTTTTTAGGGTCATTTTAGTCCTTTGTACCCCCTTTTCCCTAAGTTTTGTCCCTAGCCTTTATATACTTATCTCCTAGGCCATTTGGAAGGTTAGCAAATATTAGACTAAACATTGTGAGCCTTTGCTCCTTGTATCCCCTCCTCTTAGGAGATCAAGCCCCCACCTAGGGAAGAATCCATTGGATTGTCAAGGCCTCCTCTTGGAGAAGATCATCAAGACCTCACCTAGTGGGAAGAATTTACCAAGTGCTACTCTCCTTGTATTGATCTTGTAATCTTGTGGATCTCATGTGTGCTACTCTAGTGGATGTGATATTTGGGTTTGTTTGAGAGTTTTATTCTTGGTGTTCTTGAGTGTTTTCCTCCTTTTCCCCTCCAAGTGTGAAAAGATCCTTCCTAGGGTTTGACCCTACAACAAGTATGATGTAACTACACTAGGCTGCCGTGTTTCGTACTCTTCCAGTCCACTGTGGAGATGATTGGTTGATTTTGTATCACTAAATAATATTAAATATTATGAGTGCAGACGCTCCACCACGAGGTTCCTTGCTCCTTCTCGGTCGTCGGGAATCTATGTTCTTCCACTCTATTTTCTTACGTGAGCTTTGTCATCCTTTTGCCAACACGCGAGACATCTAGCATCAAGGTGCACGAGTTATGCAAGGATCGTTCCATCTATATGAAGAACACGTGGGACTGAAACTACGAGATGGACATGAACCTAGGAGTGGACGTACGAACCTAAGTAATGTAGCGCAGTAAGTGAAGTAGAAAGGCACAAATGGTATGAACATGCGTGGCATATCGGGTGTGTTTGGTTGCGTTCTCGTCTCAGCATAGTTGTTCCCTCTTCATGCATGCTCAACTCAACACCCCTCTTCATGCATGCTCTCTTCATGCATGCTTCTAGTGTATTTGTGCTAAACTAGTGTGGACTCATGCACCCTCCATACACTCTATCAAACACCCAAAAGTAGGTCGAGAAGGGAACTCTTGGGCGGCATTTGTCTCTTACTACCTACTACCACTAAATGTTGTACGTGCAATGCACGGTGATGTTATGGAGTGCGTGCCTAAGTACTCTACTAATACTATATTAGTTGGAGGCACATATTAACTTTTATATTTGTTTACGTGTATGCCCCGAGACCTTCCAACTAGACGTGTCTTTCTCTCCAGGTCGCACTTTGTATCGTTCATACCACTAAGTACTACTACGTGTGGTCTCCGACCTAGAAGTGGAAGAAGTGGAGATGCTCTACCATGCTGTTTTTTTACGCTGGGCTCTACCACGCTGTTCATGTCCCACTCCTTTCGCTGACATGTGGTACATCTAGCACGTGCCGTGTTTTGCACCCTTCGTCATAAGAATTGAAACGCTAGCATTCATCAGAAATAAAAAATAATTATAAATCAGCAGTGATACTATTTTTTTGAGAACCAATCAGTAGTGATACTATACCACGCGGTTTCCTTGCTCCTCGATATTGGAAAGAATACTTCCGTTCGCCAACATGTGGGACGTCGACCATCCTGGTCCACTTGCCATGCACGCAGAACTCCAAGGGAGAGTCACCCCGGTCGTCGTGCCGCAGTAATAATGACTAATGAGCCGTCAAATCAGAGGCCCACTTCCCACTTTGAAGTTGCTCGGACGAAGGAACCATCATGACTTCATTGAATTCCGCTTCTTGAAGAAAACTACTATACCAGCAGTACTACTGGCTACAGTAGTTACTCCAACAGAGGCCTCCTTTCGTTCATATTATAGAAATTTTATAGGAATATGAAAATCATAGGAAGTGAGATGACATGCATCTCAATTCCTATAGAGAAAGAGATGCCATTTGATGCATAGGATAGGAATTTTTCCATTTAGTCTAGGCTAATGTACTGGTAATTTGCTCTAAAAACTACAGTAGTAACTAGTAGTACTGGTACATGCTCGTACTCACACAAAGACACACACACTAACTACTAGTACTACTATTCTCACATGCTGGCCAAACGCCGTCGTTCTCCTTCCCGTGCTTGGACCTCCGCCGACCTCTCCGCAGTAGTGCGTGCGTGATGAGGACATCAATACCATTGTTACACCCACAGCCCCTAGTACTACATATACTGGACCAATTACTAGAGCTCGCGCACACCAATTAAAATATCAGGTACTTTCGTTTCTTGGCAATGATTCTAATGTTCATGAGAATATGATGCTGCCTAAATTGGATACATTTGTTTTGCTTACAAATGAAGGGCCTAGCTTGGAGAAGGATAAACATTGGAGCAAGAACAAGCATGGAGATGATGGCATGCGCAAGGGGAACAAGAACAGAGTTACAAGTGATGATTTCAGGACTTTGAAGCCACCATAATGAGTGCAGGAAGCCTTGGACAAAATATACAAGATGCCAGTTCATAAATTTCGTCTGGAGGCTATTCTAGGTGCTGCGTCACCTTATTATTGGGCCAGGCCCATGTAATTTCGAAATACATAAGTATAGGCTATTTTTAGAGTCCGTATGTGTGGGGAAACAAGAGATAGGGTTAGTTTTGGACCCCTCCACCAAGGGCCACGAAATTCACCCCCTCTTCCTCCATATATACAGCCCTTAGGGCACCGTTTAGACTTTGGGTTTTGTTTAGATTAAAAGTTCACCATAGCTGCAACTTCGCGTACTTCGTTTGTGTTCAACGACCAGACAAAGGCATCACAGAACCCCACCTTGGTCAATAAAGCTTTCATCTTATATTCGAAATATCCAGATTGCAATCTTAGTTTCTTGCTTGTTCTTCATTTGTTCGCAGGAAACAGACCCTCGTGGTCAGGTTGTTCGTGCTCCGGCGTGGTCAATAACCTCTCGGAGTTGGTTTAGCGATTGCTAAGGCGCGACATCCTCGCACGTTCATAGTCGGAACGTCAAAGTCGACTTCCACTAAAGCGATATCCATCATCTCATCGAAAGACGGGACACCTTTGCCTCTATCAGTGCGTCCTTTTCTTTCTTACAGCGGCGGGCCTCTCTTTTCTTGAGTGCTTTCTAACTTTTCCGCTCCCTCTGTGCGGCTTTGGCCGCCTCTTGCTCTACCGCCCATTCGGGCTTGGCATCTTCAAATTCCTCCCACATAGTTGTGAGGTCGCGAGCGGCAATGAACTCGGCACAGCGGGATGCCATCGCTTCCCTACCATTTTGTGTGCGGTCATGGGCAGCGAGGAACTCGGCATGGCGGGATGCCATCTCTGCCTTACCGGTTATTGTGCGGCACGGTGGCATGAACGACGCTTGGTGAGAGCTCTGGGGTGGAGTGGACAGACAACCGTATAGTGCATTAGTTTGTCAAGAGCTCAAGGACACAAGACGAAGGAAATTTGGATTCCCCTTCAATCCTGGTCATTTATTACCGAGTAAAATGCATTGGCGGTCATCGAACTTGTGTTGATAGCTCACTTTGATCATTATATACGAGAAATGGTGATTATACGGTCACTGGCTCAGCATATATCTCCGTATTTGTCTGGTTGACCAGTCAAACAGTCCGCATGCGCCCCATCAGCTCGTGTTCTTTATCTATCTACGCGGGCCTACCTGTCAATGGAGAAAGAAATACTGTAAAAACCAAAATTATGCGTATGTGGGGAATCAAACCACGGACTCATTGCTGCAACGCACCCTCGTCAGCCAAGTGAAAATGAAATACATCATGTCAGACACTCACGCTCACGCTCTCAAAGCATTCTAATGCATGCACGTCGCCCTCTAAATCAAAGTCCTACTCATGGCGCAACGCAAACGGCAAGCCCATCACCTGCGCTCCCCGACGGTGCCTAACATTACTGTTTAGACGTTTGATGGAGGCCTACACAAACGCCGAGCATGTATTCACCTGGCTCAACACCAACGGTCATACTCGGAGCGCCTTGCTCATGTATATCGTGCATCACAACGACAATCTATAAAACAACCTAGCTAGAGAGGGTACTATGGTAGTATGGTACGGAGTATGTACTATCATGAGCGATCGATCTTAGTGCCACAGCACACCGAAACCCCTTCCATCGCTAGCGCGCGCTTCCCGCCTGAAACGGTCACCGTCTCTCCAGAATGGCAATGCCGCATTCACCGGACTTAACTGCAAGTGCAATTGGTGTGTCACTGACATGCGGGCCAGATGCCCGTTGGGCCCACATGTCAGTAACCCAACACATCTGTAGTTAAGTCACTGAAGCAGCGTCCGCATTCACTCCCGACGAACCTACTCCGGCGCCAGTTGTCCATCCGTCTGCCGCGGCTCATTGCCATTCGTCCGCTATATTAACTTGAGCCCCAGCTCCCAGCCATAGCCAAAGACCCACACTTATTCTCCTCCGGTCCCTTCCTTCTGTCGGCACCACTCCAACCATGGCCTCCTGGCGCTCTGAAGCTCTATTGGACGTACTGTCGCAGGAGCAGATGAGGCACATTGGTGGCTCCGCTCCGGGTGCGCTCCAAAGCTCTCTTCGACGTACTGTCGCAGGAGCAAACGAAGGAGATCGCCGGCACCCCCCCCCCCGTCCGCCCTCCACCGCCACGACCACGAAGTCGGCGCGCGTGCGCGGGCGCAGCCGGCAGCGCGGAAGAGTAGTACACGGTAGGTCGCTGCCGCTCTGGTCCCAGGAAGGCCACCGCTACTCCACTCAGTCAATGCCAAGCTTGGTGGGCTAAACATCAGCGGCCGATTAGCCACTTGACGGTGACGTGGAGGCGGAAATCTTCAGAACCTTGTGCTCCGGAGGAGGAGGTTATTGAGGAGGATGACGAGGAGGCAAAGGCAATGGCCGACTTTCTCAGGTTCATGGCCGGACATGGTGGTCAGGCGCCGGCGATCGTTTAGATTAGGTTTACAGTAGGTTTTAGTATGGTTTGGTCAAAATATGTAATGAATTTCGTCCAGTTTGTAGGAAAAGTTTTCAAAATGTAATGAATTTCATCCGGTTAATTTGAAATTTGCTTTGTTTGCAAGAACTGCGTCCGGTTAGTTCATATAGTTGTCAAAAGGGATGGCATCCATTAGTGTCCTCAGACAGATGCTGGTGTAAATTTGTGGGCCAGCGCTGGAGATGCCCTAACTATCATGCTATAATCGCTAACAATCCTCCATTATTTGGCAGGGAACAGTTATCCCTCGACCAAAATCAGATCCGCGGTGTTTCGCACTCCTCCCGCGTAAGAGTGTAAACTCTTGCTTACATAAAAATGGAGCAAGTGGACGGCACTGTAGCACGTCATATCACTCGAACTAGCCCGCCTAACGAGCGGGAAAGCACCGCCCTCATCATTTTGTACTGGATTTCTATCGATCGATCGTGCGAAAATGTTACGCTTCGAAAGTTCAAAAGGAAAAGGCGGCACACTTACGACTCATAGGCGTCGCACCCCCGACAGTCCGGCTTGCACGCCGCTCACCAGAGGGGACACGCGTTGTCTTGCAATTTCACTGACATGTGGGACTGTAATTGAATAAACCGTCGATAGCCGAAATCTAATCGCTCGGCGGGCGTCGGCTGAGAAGAGAGAAACGGGGGAGAGAGAAGAGATCGCTCGCCCGCTGCGCACGGACTCCAAGAAATATATGGTGATAATGTGAGGTGGGCCATGCTAGAGTTTAGACCGCTTTAGAAGCCTGCTCTGGCCCCTCAAGACGTCAGCTGCCCGCCGCATGCATGCATATCAAGTAGTACTAAAAAACTGGGTTATAAGCCCGCTTATGTGGAGGAGAGAGAGGCATTGACAAAGTCAAGGAGTGGGCTCTGCAAGAGCCCGTCTCTACACGTGCTCCTTGGTATCAAATTTTTTTTCAAAAAAAGGCATAAAAAACAATTGTGTCTAAAAAAAGAAAGGTAAAAAACATTTGAGTGGAAATAGATAGAGAGAAAGTGAGAAAAAGTTGACACCTTATAGCCAACCTTATAGTCAACAGTTTGGTAGCATTACATGAGGAAGGAGGGAGTGGTGCACATGCAAAGTTCACTAGGTTGCCGTGTTTCACACTCCTCCGTCGTAATAGTGGAGACAATAGCTTTCATCAAAAAGAAACAATGAATAATTGTTGCTCGTCCTCTATATCGGAAAGAATACTTTCATTTGCCGACATGTGGGATGTCAACCATCCAGGTCCACCTGCCATGCACAGAATTATCCTGGTCTACCCCGGTCGTATCGCAGGCCCAACCTTTCCCACTATAAGTTGTTCGGACGAAGGAACCATCATGACTTCATTGAATTCCACTTCTTCAAGAAGACTTACTTTACCCGCAATACTGCTACCACACGCGAAGACTGGACGGCACTGTACCACGTCATATCACTAAAACCCACTAGGACAAACTAGCCTGCCTAGATCATCTATTTTGGAACGGAAGGAGTACGTCTTTGCACTGCTATGATTTTGTGTTGCACGTTCTCTGTACCTTTGCTACGATTTTCCTACACTATGAACCAAATGAGGCCTGAATGTATCCGTCTCGACTATTGTCTGATCGATCGCTAAGCCTACAATTTTAGGAGCTAGGGCTATTGGCCGATCGACAAGGGATAAGTATAAGCGTACCACGAGCTCATCAGCCCCAACGTTTCTCTTTGGTGAGTGTTTTGCAAGTACTATAGCTCACACAGTAGCTAGCCTACTAACACCAAGA
This sequence comes from Triticum aestivum, assembly GCF_018294505.1. Taxonomy (NCBI): domain Eukaryota; kingdom Viridiplantae; phylum Streptophyta; class Magnoliopsida; order Poales; family Poaceae; genus Triticum; species Triticum aestivum. Next base: position 385,770,081 of record NC_057810.1, on the reverse strand, counting down.
ATCATCGAACAAGCCTTGCTGATATGATAAACAGTTCGAACTTACATCTAAGCATGCCATATATTACATCAAAAGCTGGTGAGGATACATCTGTTTCCATAACTCGGAGAGGGTTCGCACGATTCACTATCAAACAAAAGTAGCAAGTACCGCCCACACAAGATAGTGCACTAGCCCTAAGATGGTTTGATAACACGCATTGTTCTGGTAATTAAATACAGGGCAATGCAAACTACCCTGAAGGATTAGCGCGACCAACTATTTCTTGCCATCGATCTCTTGGGCAATGACCACAGCACGGACAGCGGCATGGGAATCAATTTCTGGGGCGATGTCCATAGGACTGACCGCGACATCGAAATCGATCTCCGGGGCGATGTCCACAGGATGGACAGCGGCAGCAGAATCGATCTCCGGGGCGATGCCAACAGGATGGGCCGCGACATCGGAATCATCAAGGACGTCCACCCGCACCTGCACAACCCTAACATATTAGCAAGCACATTGCAAATAATCAAAAAACCACAATTATGGTAATAATCCATTATTTTTTACCTTGTGCAGCTCACCGGGGGATCTCATCCCTCTGGGGGCCATCTCTTCGTCCTCGATGGGGGCCATCACCTTGCCAGGGGAATACTGCTTCTCAACGGCGACTACCTCCTCAAACTTGGCCTTGAGCCTCGCATAGGTGGCCATCAGAGTTCCTGGGGTAGGCACGGTGGGGCCCTTGCTGTTCTTCCAACTTTCTTTGATGAGTCCGTCCACCAACGTCGTCAACTCTTTGGCCAGTGCTGGTTTCTTGGAGTTCTTCGTCTCCATGGGTTGGCCAGCCAACATGGTAAACTTGTTGGTCGGTGCTTGCTTCCTAGAGATCGCTATCTCCAGTGGGTTGTCCGCCCACAACTCTTTGCCTAGTGTTCCAGGATCCATCAATGAACTGACAAACACAAAGCAATCGAAAGGAAACCACAATCGCAATGAAAACGGGAAAAGAATAGGATGTGAGAATCGGTCGGTGCTTCACAAAAAGAAGATTCTTGGAATGAAAATATAGCAGCATAACTGATTCGCCCACCTTTCCTTCGTCGGTACAGAAGAAAAATGGCAGAAGTGAGTAGCCTGGAGTGAGGTTTTCTTCAATAAAGGGAAGAAAGGGCTTGAACGAGCGTTCCAGTGAAATGATGGTTCCTTCGTCCAGTCCAACTTGGAGGCCACCTTACCACTACTGGTAAAGGTGTGGGTTTTGTGATATGACGGGTCATGACGGCCACACCGGGGTGACTGGTGAGTGTCGACTGTAGCACCTCGCTGTGATTTGGTGGATGGCAGGCGGGCCCAGATGCTTTGAAATGTCCCGCATGTAGATAGAGCGACTAGTCATATAGGAGTGCTCAATATTGTGCACCACGACCAAGGCAGAGAGGAAAACGAGAGAACTACGTAATTAATGCATGAGTTTAATTAGGGTAGTTTTGTAAAGTACGAGATACATTCCTCCAATCGCAAAATGCCTTGGTTCATGAGATTTGAGATTTGAGCCGTACTCCCTCCTTTCCGGTTTATAGGGCTTATCTCAAAATTTTAGTTTTTCCATTTTATAAGGCTCAATTTGGTTGTTCCCCATCACAAGTTCAAATTTCAAGGTGCATTAAATTAGTGCATGCAAGTATTAAGAGAAAATTGACCAATGCATGTACTTTATGCATGCATGCATTGTAATTAATGCATTGGTAAACATTTTTTTTGAGGAAACAAGAGCATTAATTGGATTCTTTTGCAAACAACAAAAAGTATTCCACCACTCACCATGTACCTTGGTTGGTGAGATTTTTGAATTGAGCCCTATAAACCGGAAAGGAGGGAGTATAAACCGGAAGGGAGGGAGTACTGCACGCGGTGTAGTCTAGTCACTTATTGAAATCGCTAGAAAGGAAAATACTCCTTTCCGGTTTACAGGGCTATACTACTCCCTCCGTCTAGGTGTGTAAGTCATCTTACGAAAACCAAATAGTCCCAAAACACTTAGGCGCGGTGCATTAACTTCTACCTTGTTTCTTGTTTCTTGACATATCAACCAATAAGAGATGAGAGGTGTGCATGCTTTTAATGACTTGCAATGGCTAGTTCATTGCATGCAATGCTATTAATTAACAAATAAAAATTGGTGACCCTAGGAGGAAACGGTGCTAAGCGCGTGGACCTATGCAGAATGAGTATCAACCAATGGATGATGGAGTTTAATTGTTAAACAATACCAATTTTGTCTCATGCAAGAGCCTGGCTAGTATATGCGTGCTCCAAGGCACCGTACCACGCGAGCGTTCGCAACTGCCATGTTCGAGTTGCGCTTGGCTCTTCGCCTCTTCGAGAAGACGAACAATGATGTTACTCCTACTTCTATAGTATCAAATCCGCTGCTGCATGTCCGTCCACCTCGTGCGGGAGGGATAGCGTGTAGCGAAAGCTTCTACTTACCGCTCCTGCCTTTGCGTCTATGACAGGTGGGGCCCAACAGGTGGTTGGCCCTCCTCTCATGCAGCCAAAGGCAGGTGTAGTTAAGGCACCGGAGCTTAGTCCGCGAGGGAGAGGGCGTTGTAGTAATCAAATTTCTCGGTCTTGTACGAGTTTACGCGACACATCAAAGCGCTGCACTCGATATAATATAAGTCTTTTTACACATTTCAAATTGACTACAACATACGGATGTATGTAGACATATTCTGCTTCGTATGTAGTCACATGTTGCAATCTCTAAAAAGACTTATATTTGGAAACGGAGTGATGTAGGGCGGAACCCTAGGGGCCGATCTTTCACGTTTGGAGTGGATCCTACGAGGAAACACGAAGAACGTGCGGAAAACACGGGAAGAAACAAGAGAATCTCTAAACCGAAAAGTAATCGATCACACAAGGGCTAGATCACCGAATACATGAGGTAGCACAAGATTCAAAATCAACAAAGGAAAGATACAAAGGTAGCCATTCTTCTCCGTGAGGAGGTCTTGATTGTCTTCCCTTGAAGGGGTCTTGAATCCACTTGGGGGATCTTCTCCGAAGAGGTCGTGAGCTCCGAGGAGAAGTAACCAAGTGGATGAGCAAGGCTCTCACACAAAATATGAGCTAAACCAATGTTAACCCTAACTAGGAGGAGGTGGGGGCGTATATATAGTCTAAGGGACGAAGTGGTACATGGGACTCGGCCCGGATGAGCTGCACGTAGGCAGGGGGGCGGATGTCCGGGCATCGGGCCGGATGTCCGGGCCTTCATGAGACGCCGGATGTCCAGGCGCTGGGGCCGGATGCCCGGGCTGGCAGAGGGTCCAGCTTCTGTGATGGGGCGCCGGATTTCCGGGCGCTGGGCTGGATGTCCGAGCCTGGGGGCCGGATGTCCGGGCTGACTTGGCCGACTCTGGTGCTCTCTGGATAGAAGGGAGCTGAATTTCCGAGCGTTGGGCCGGATGTCCGGGCCTGGCCGGATGCCCGGGACATGGCCGGATGTCCGGCTGCTGTAGCAGTAGACTCTTCTTCCTTTTCCTTCCTTCGCTCCCGTGCACACTTGGCCTTGGTCCTTGGGCTCTCCATGTTCTCCTTGGGTGTACCTGAGTATGCACAAGGTCTGCGCTTGAAGTAGCAACCATGTCTCACACGAATGGAAAGGGGAAGCATTTAGGAACGGGTTCACCTTGTCTCCAATGGCGCATAGTCGAGGTCTCATCTTATGTATCCTTGGGGCTTGGAGAGTAGTCAGAGTGTACATGGGGATGAACATGGGATGCTCCGCATCATCTCCCCCCCCCCCCCCCCGCTTGGGAAAGATCCGACCTCGGATCATGATCCTCATCACCATGGAAACGGTTGTCATGGACGAACTTGTAGTTGGATGGAGTTGAAGGCATGACGCAATCCAAGTACTCCAATGTGTCTCCGGTATGTGGTACATGCAAAATGAGCAAACACAAGCGACTCTCGAAAATACAATGGTTAGCGCACACAAAATGTCCATCATGTAATAATGAGTCCGTTGGGCAAGATTGTGCGTGACAAAGCGCATGAAGCTTATCAAGATGATCTAGAATGATATGCAAAACATTCATGGGAGCAAATGCAATCATTGTGCACACAAATGTGTTATGAATATGAGCAATGCAACCACGATGCAAAATGATGTCATAATGGGATGGTTTATCAAATGCATGAACATGGCAATGGATGCTCAATATGTGGATAGTATCATGCAATTGATGGTCGACAATATGATCATTTTGTATGAATATGCCATCAAGGAAGATCACAACAAATTTACTAAGGAAGTGAACAAGCTAAAATATCATGGATGACATGGGAATACAAGATGCAACAAGGCAATCATAATGTGAGTCAATCCATGCATAGGGTGCAAACTTGTGGTGAGTATGATATGTCCATCGAGCATGACATGTATGAGCACAATCAACAAATATGGAGGTGTTGGTGTACCAATGCTCGATGTCGTGGCATGAGTGGAAGTCTGAAGGTGCATCCACTAAGTCCGAGCGCTCCTCAATGTGAAGATCCATAGAGCCAATCTCCAATGTCGCTCCGCCATTCGCGAGATGTATCATCCTCTCCAGATCTAAACAAGATAGGGGTAGTAACACTTTCTTTCTATCCTCACCGCTGGTTACAGATCCGGACGTATCCCCCTCCGCCGGTGAAGGGGAGGAGGGGCAGCGTTTAGGCTTTCATCGACAGCGAGGGAGGAGACCCACTGCCGGCCGCACCGTTATCTCTGGCCGAGCGACGGCGCGGGAGGTCCTCCGATCCCTTCGTCGTTGCCTGTGGGCGGATCCGGCCTCCCGCCGCCCACCTATCCACATCCCGACGACCTTCAGGTATATCTTCGTCCGAAACCGCCTTAGCTCTACTTCTGTAGCTTGCTATGTCACTGCATGCGCATCATTTTCTACCTCTCAGCCCCTCTCGATCGGATGATCCAACATCACCTTTTTTCTATTGTTAGAGGTAAAGCTACTTCATGGAGTCGAATCTTGTACTCCCTCCGTCCGAAAATACTTGTCATTGAAATGGATGTATCTAAATGTATTTTAGTTCTAGACACATCCATTTTGATGACAAGTAATTCCGGACGGAGGGAGTACTTGGTTCTAACAAGAAATAAAGTGGGGGTGGGGGAATTTAGTATGTACATCGGACTTGTTACAAACAGGAAGGAAAGGGGGTGAAAGTAGTACAGACTGGTCATCCAACCGGTCTCTTGGTCGAAAAGGGAAATATAGGGGTAACATTGTACACAGTGGTATGACCAGGACTAGATTTGCTATCCACACATAGGAGTAGGTGGCTAGAGTGAACAAAAATGGGACCAATCTAGATATGTTTCTTGGATGTTTGTTTCTCGGGGCAACAAACTATGAATCCCCACTTTATGCCCCTTTTTACGTACATGGTGCTGGAATGCTGGTGCACCCACTGTCCCATGCCCTTATACCAAATATTTAGCTATTCTTAATCTAATGTCCCTGGTAAAAATGAAGCCATGCCACTGTTATAAGCCATGACAAGTTTAGCCAAATGTTTTTGCTTGTAATTGTTTGAGACTCTGACTGTTTCCTCTATACCTTTTTGTGCGAACAGGGATATCCAATTCACCTGGTTCCTGTTGTGACCTTTTGGTGCATTGCACAAAACTCTTCTTAAAAGAAGTGACTTTTGTGCTGTTTAACTGGAATGTCAGAATGGAACAGTTGGTTCATTTCGGTGGAATAGCACAAAGGGAGATCTGTGTTCCAATCCTCATCATCCATATTGGCGCCATAACCTTCCTTTAGGTAAGAATGATATTTAATGCATGTGTTCATCTCTATTTTCCGACTGCCATGAGAAAATAATGCTATTTTTACTAGTACACTTGTACTCCCTCACTGACAAAACGAATTCTGAATTAGAAGGCCAATCATGTACTTGGTTTCACCAACTGGTGAGGAGAAAGAGAAACAGAGCATCAAGAGGAAGAAGAAGAAGAATAAACAATGCCAAGGCGATCTTGCTGAAGCCAGAGGCCTCAGTCGAGGCCATTCAAGGGCTTCGGCAACGACTACCTTACATGTGAGACGATCCTCCAGGGAGCCCTTCCACTTCTGCTGTCTCACTTAATTAATTAGGAGTACTTAAGTACCACTAATTTATTGCTGCCTAATTTTCCTGTCGGAGTTAAACAAATCATTAGTAGGACCCTATGCTGAATCATGTACGTGTGTATGATTGTCTATGGAGGTGAATCATGTGGTGGAGCAAGGAGGGAATATTATTAGTGTCATGACATAATAGTGCTATTGTTTTGCATGTCAATTTATTGCCATTGGTTCAGTGAGGCAATGTTTTGCGTATTATCCATCATGAATTTGATGCTACTGTTTGAGTATTATGCTAATGTCTTCCTATCCTTTCTCACTAAGCTAATGAAGGTTTCACCTTGTTCCTACTTGTGCAAACAGGGATCATGTTGTGCCAATCATACATTTTAGTGGAACTACATAAGACAATACAATGAATTGTATCCCAGCTAGTGCTTTAACTCTGCTGGAAGTTCTTGATATTCTTTCGATATAATCTCAACACTGGTAAACAAGAGTGATTTAAACCATACATTTGAAGTGCACAAAAATATATACTATTGTGTGATTCAAGTGAGTGCTTTATCATCTCTTATGGGACTACATGAATAAGCTTTTTTTTCTCAGGTTGGTACGGGCCTAAGGCCTTCATCCATATTAGTTTGCTCTCATCTCTATTTGTATCGTGCTACTGTCATGAGAAACTCCTTTATCTTTGCACGTTATAGTTTTGCAACCTATAATAAATGGCAATGCTTTTAGTGTTGAGCTAATTGGCACTGATTAAATAAACTAATACCTCTCTTTAAGCAAGACTACTGTGTTGCTAACTTCACCCATTAAGGTAATGAGGGTGCTTCTATTTGTTAGTGTATGTTTCATCAACTAGTCCCACTATTATAGTAATCTCACTCTCTTAATATATGTGCCAACAGGGATGCTCGATTTTGGGGGAACTGCACAAAAACTTTGGGTGCTTCATTGCCTCGACAACTTTCGTCCTTTCCTGTCAGTTGCTAATCTCAGCTTGCTTTCTTCCTTCGCTGTCAGTCGCTTCGCTTATCTTGGCTTCCAGTCAAAGGAAATAGTAATTGATATGCTACCTCACACAGGTTGGTACTAGTCTTTATCTTGATTATTGTGCTTGTCATGTATTGGTAATTTGGTATTATGCTATTGTTTGCCGATTTTATAAAGGAGTAACTTGGAGCCTGAACTCGCAGGCAAATCATTACATTCGGTGATTTCACTAGGACTGCACAAAATGATCAGATGGGCAGATACTTATGTTGCTGCCATGTACTCCAAAGTTCATTCAGACAAGCATCGATGTTGACAAGAAGTGCCTATATTCATTCGAGTATCAACCGGCGTCAACTAGTTGTATAACTCCCAAGTATTAGGAGAGTGAATGCCAAAAATATTGCTTGGCGCATAGCCCAGAAGAACACAGTCCAGTCTTTGGTCCCAACTTGTGCCTTTTGGTTATCAGCAGATATGGTAGCGAACTGTATGGCATGGAATCTAAAGATTCCAGACAAGTTGGTTGATGCGTATATTCATCTAGCACTTAATCAGTCTGCACGCCAGGGATGCTCCATTTCGGTTGAACTGCACAAAAAATTTGGGTGGTTCATTTTCTCAACCGCCTCCTTTCTCGTCTGCAATGTAGAATTTTGGCGAGCTACAGGACCAAGATGAGCCAGTAAACTAGTTGGATGAAAGTAGTGGCCAAGTTGCTCAAACCTCGCTCGGCACGAGGCCACTATTTGACGATAAACCTGCAAGCAAAGTTCAGATTGTCTGTGCTGCCTCTTATGTACTCGAAAGTTTACTCGTACAAGAACTAATTTTTAGCAAGAAGTACCTTCGACTGAACACCATTTACTAGTCTGTACCCTAGGTAATTAAATTTCGTCCATGGATCATATTGGCTGTGATCTCAATCATTTGGATGCGTAAACATACTGAACATGTGTATATCTGAATCTTTTTGTGAATTATGTATGAATATTGTCGTGTGATCTATCAATCATTTGGATGCATAGATATGCCGAGCTTGTGTATATATGAATCTTTTCAGTTGTTGATAGTGAATGTTGGCTATGAATATGAACGTGTCCTGTGAACCTGAGTTTGATACGAATGTTTACCTTTTCTGTTGTATTTTTGTGTGAACTTGTTAGTATGCCTATTGTGGGATATGTGACGTGTGGCTGTGATGAGGACATCAATACCATTGTTACACCCACAGCCCCTGCTGCTATACATACTGGACCAATTACTAGAGCTCGCGCACGCCAATTAAATTATCAGGTACTTTCGTTTCTTGGTAATGATTCTAATGTTCATGAGAAAATGATGCTGCCTAAATTGGATACATTTGTTTGCTTACAAATGAAGGGCATGTCATGGATAAGAGGGATGAACACTGGAGCAAGACCAAGCATGGAGATGATGGGATGCGCGAGGGGAACAAGAACGGAGTTACAAGTGATTATTTCAGGACTTTGAGGCCCCCGTAATGAGTGCATGAAGCCTTGGACGAAATATACAAGATGCCACTCCATAATATTCGTCCATAGGCTATTCTAGGTGCTGCGTCACCTTATTATTGGGCCAGGCCCATGTAATTTCGAAATACTTAAGTATAGGCTATTTTAGAGTCCGTATGTGTGGGGAAACAAGAGTTAGGGTTGGTTTCGGACCCCTCCCTCAAGGGCCACGAAATTCCCTCCTCTTCCTCCATATATACAGCCCTTAGGGCTTCATTTAGACTTTTGGTTTTCTTTAGATTAAAAGTTCGCCATAGCTGCAACTTCGCGTACTTCGTTTGTGTTCAACGACCAGACAAAGGCGTCATAGAACCCCACCTTGATCAATAAAGCTTTCATATTATATTCGCAATATCTAGATTGTAAGCTCAGTTTCTTGCTTGTTCTTCGTTTGCTCGCAGGAAACAGACCCTCGTGGTCAGGTTGATCGTGCTTTGGCGTGGTCAATAACCTCTCGGATTTGGTTTAGCGATTGCTAAGGCGCGACGTTCTCGCACGTTCGTAGTCAGATCGTCAAAGTCGACTTCCACCAAAGCGAAATCCATCATCTCATCGAAAGACGGGACACCTTTGCCTCTATCAAGTGGTATCAAATTTCCAGGTTGCTCGGTGAGATTTTATAGTTTTCGTAGTTTAGATCGAGTCTGTTCTTCATACCTATAGTCCACAAAAAAGGCACAAAAAAATTTAGGGTTAGTTCATCTTATCCGAACCAATCAGAGCCTTTGCATAATCTTTTCTGTATTTGCTTTGTTGAATTTGCGGTTGCATCGTCGTGTCAAGTTGCTGGTCCTAGCGTCTAGTACTTTAGAGTTTCGAGTTCTGTGCACAAGTTGTCACGCCGCCGCCGCACCATCATCATCACCGCTGCCATATACCACCATCGTCATCATCGCTGCCATATACCACCATCATCATCGCCATTACCATATACCACATATCCCCGCCATCACGCTAATCCGAGTCCACCTCCATCAAAGATTCGCCACCAGTGCGTGTTCCATCGCCCCACAATTATCCGCCACCAGTCTGAGTTTCCACCAGATTCATCTCCGCCACCAGTCCTAGTCCGAGTCCAGTAATTGTTGCTTTGTTCTCGATTTCCAGATCACACGATACTCCGAGTCGTGACAGAGTAGGACTCCCCAACTTCCGAACCATCCGCAGAAGAAAAATAGTTCCAGTTTAAAAAAAAAACTAAGTCTGGAAAATTCTGGCTAGGCAGTTTTTAGGACATTTGTAGACTTCTTCGAAAAAAATTTGTTGCGGAGCAAAAAAAAGAGGAAAAAAGTGCAAAAATAAAGTGAAAAAAAGAAAAAAATTCAGAGTGTGCTCCTCCCTTGTTTACGTGCAGCGCCGTGATTTTGTTAGTGTTCTAGGCTCGCGTCTCTAGTACGGTCTAGCCTAGGACCAGCACAGTACCGTTGTTGAGCGTTTATTCAACTTTGCATCTCTGAATTGATTATTGCTGACCCTTTTTGCTACCATATTATAAGCCTTCCCAGCTCCACATACATCTACAACGTGCGTTTGACTCTCCCTGGTAATCGCTCTATCCAAGCTTTGAGAGTTTTGACTACATCGGTTGCCGATCACCGCGTGTTGCTGGGTAAGAACTGGTAAGAATTTGAGATTTGCTTGACGGATTTGTGACACCCACCACCACCACCACCACTTGTTAGTCATCTATAGGATCATATTCTTGTGTGTTTCTATTGCTGCTAACCATGCCAGGATCACAAGCCGACGAGATTGACTGGGAGAACTTAATGAACAAGGAGCTTCATGATAAGTTTCAGCAAATGATGACTGAACAGGTGCAAGATGTGCTGAACAATTTTGAAGAGGCCATGGAGAAGATCACTGTCCTTGAGAAGACGTTCGAAACAAAGCTCGATAACAGATTTAATGAACTGCTTGCGCGTCTTCCACCACCGGCTGCACCTGCCGCACCTCTGCAACAACAACAACAACGACGACTACCTCCACATAGGGAAACAACCCTCCGCCGAGCGAGCCGTGTCCCTCTTCAGCCTGGCCAAACTGCTAGTGCTACTGTTGATACTTCTGTGGCTCCTGCTGCTGATGTGGAGGAGGATGATTATGCGGGAGATTACGAGGATGAGGTTGATAAAAACAGAACTACGTGCAACCACCAGCACCACAACCACCAGGTCGTCCACATGCAAATAATGGCAATGTTAGGGCTCCCCCTCAGGTACGAGATCATGACCATCTCCCTAAACTGAAATTGAATATTCCACCATTTGAGGGTAGATATGTTCCTGATATATATCTTACTTGGGAGTTAGATGAACAATGATTTACATGTTTACAATATCCTGAGGAGAGACGTGTTCCTACTGCTGTTTGTGCTTTCACTAGCTTTGCATGTGTTTGGTGTTCTCAACATTGTAGATTATATCCTGTTCCAGCTACTTGGGCTGCTTTGAAAACTGCTATGCGTACTCGTTGGGTTCCACCATATTATCAACGTGAATTACTTAAAAAATTGCAGCGCTTAAGACAAGGAAAAAAGTCTGTAGAAGAATATTATCAGGAATTACAAACTGGCTTGATTAGATGTTGTATTGTTAAGGAGAATGAAGCTATGCTTGCACGTTTTATGGGTGGATTAAATAGAGAGATTCAGACCATTCTAGAGTATAAGGATTATAATAATATCACTTGTTTATTCCATCTTGCTTGTAAAGCTGAACGTGAAGTGCAGGATCGACAGGCATTGGCGCGAACTAACTTTTCTGTAGGTCGACCTTCATCATGGACACCACGTGGATCATCTACTTCCACTGCACCATCACCTCCTTCAGGTGCCACCTCCAACCGTGATACAAGAAAGCAGGCACAACCACCAGTATCTGCCAAGAGCACACCTGCCGGGCCTGCACAGAGCTCTTCTTCTTCCATGGCGTTAACAGGGCACACAAGTGATATTATTTGTCGTCGTTGTAAGGGAAGAGGACATTTTGCGAGAGAATGCAAATCTCAGCGTGTGATGACTGCTACTGAGGATGGTGGGTATGAGTCCACTAGTGACTATGATGAGGAGACTTTGGCTCTTATTACACATGAAGAACATGGTGGGGATGATTCTGATCATGAGACGCAATACATGGCTGCTAAAGATGCTGACAGGTATGAATGTTTAGTTGCTCAACGTGTTTTGAGTGTGCAGGTTACACAAGCTGAGCAAAATCGAGGCATAATTGGTTCCATACAAAGGGAGTTGTGAAGGAAAGTTCTATTCGCGTCATCATAGATGGAGGGAGCTGCAACAACTTGGCTAGCATGGCAATGGTGGAGAAGCTATCTCTCACCACCAGACCATATCCACATCCTTACTACATCCAATGGTTCAACAACAGCGGCAAGGTTAAAGTAACACATACTGTTCGGGTGCATTTTAGTATCTCTACATATATGCCTTTGCCTGTACCTAGTGTTCCTTGGGAGGATATATTTATGGACTTTTCTTTAGGTTTACCTCGAACAAAGAAGGGGAGGGATAGCATATTTGTTGTCGTGGATAGATTTTCCACTTTATACCATGTCATAAAAGAGATCATGCTGTTAATGTTCCTGATTTGTTCTTTCGGGGAATTATTCGCTTGCATGGTGTGCCAAATACTATTGTTTCAAATCGTCGTACTAAATTCCTTAGCCACTTTTGGAGATGTTTATGGGCTAAGTTGGGGACTAAACTGCTTTTTACTACTACTTGTCACCCCCAAACTGATGGACAAACTGAAGTAGTCAATAGAACATTGTCTACTATGCTTAGGGCTGTTTTGAAGAATGATAAGAAAATGTGGGAAGAATGGTTGCCTCATATTGAATTTGCTTATAATCGTTCATTGCATTCTACTACTAAGATGTGCCCTTTTGAAATTGTGTATGGTTTCCTACCTCGTGCACCTATTGATTTGTTGCCTCTTCCATCTTCGGAGACGGTTAATTTTGATGCTAAAGAACGTGCTGAATTGATTTTCAAAATGCATGAGTTAACTAAGGAAAACATTGAGCGTATGAATGCTAAATATAAAATGGCTGGAGATAGGGGTAGAAAACATGTTGTGTTTGCACCTGGAGATCTTGTTTGGTTACATTTGCGTAAGGATAGATTTCCTAATTTGCGCAAATCAAAGCTAATGCCACGTGCTGATGGTCCTTTTAAGGTGTTAGAGAAAATAAATGATAATGCATATAAACTTGAGCTGCCTGCAGATTTTGAGGTTAGTCCCACTTTTAACATTGCAGATTTGAAGCCTTATTTGGGTGAGGAAGATGAGCTTCCGTCGAGGACGACTTCATTTCAAGAAGGGGAGGATGATGAGGACATCAATACCATTGTTACACTCACAGCCCCTGCTGCTATACATACTGGACCAATTAGTAGAGCTCGCGCACGCCAATTAAATTATTAGGTACTTTCGTTTCTTGGTAATGATTCTAATGTTCATGAGAATATGATGCTGCCTAAATTGGATACATTTGTTTTGCTTACAAATGAAGGGCATGTCATGGATAATAGGGATGAACACTGGAGCAAGACCAAGCATGGAGATGATGGCATGCGCGAGGGGAACAAGAACGGAGTTACAAGTGATGATTTCAAGACTTTGAGGCCCCCATAATGAGTGGATGAAGCCTTGGACGAAATATACCAGATGCCACTTCGTAATATTCGTCCATAGGCTATTCTAGGTGCTACGTCACCTTATTATTGGGCCAGGCCCATGTAATTTCGAAATACTTAAGTATAGGCTATTTTTCGAGTCCGTATATGTGGGGAAACAAGAGTTAGGGTTGGTTTCGGACCCCTCCCTCAAGGGCCACGAAATTCCCTTCTCTTCCTCCATATATACATCCCTTAGGGCGTCGTTTAGACTTTGGGTTTTGTTTAGATTAAAAGTTTTCCATAGCTGCAACGTCGCGTACTTCATTTGTGTTCATTGACCAGACAAAGGCGTCACATAACCCCACCTTGATCAATAAAGCTTTCATCTTATATTCGCAATATCTAGATTGCAATCTCAGTTTCTTGCTTGTTCTTCGTTTGCTCGCACGAAACAGACCCTCGTGGTCAGGTTGATCGTGCTCCGGCGTGGTCAATAACCTCTCGGAGTTGGTTTAGCGATTGCTAAGGCGCGACGTTCTCGCACGTTCGTAGTCGGATCGTCAAAGTCGACTTCCACCAAAGCGAAATCCATCATCTCATCGAAAGACGGGACACCTTTGCCTCTATCAGGGTGTCAACGGCACACCTTCTTCTGGGAAGAATTGCACCTGCTTTGTTAGGGTAGTAACAACGCATCAGCTCTTTTTAATCTTTTTATTACTCTGTGTTCCCCTCTCCCCTGCTCAACCCCTGCCGTAATGTTTTCGGCCTCAAAACAAAATAGTACTGCATTGTTTTGGGGGCTTGATGAAAAATCGAGTGCTGGTTTCTGTAGGTTGGCCCGCCCAGCAAATGGGCTGCTAGTCCACCACGACAGACTGGGAGGCTAAAAATACAAGTTGTATGGTGCAGAGGCAAGTAAAAAACGCTATCAAGAGCCATCCACTGAAGAAAAAAATCGCTCCTGATGTGCTTCTTCAGTCGTGCCGCCGGCCCCCTCTTTAATCCAGTTCGCTCGGGGTTCTGGTATCATTTTTTTCCAGAGGGCGAACAAGTATTAGCTAGGCCTAGGTTTTGTATTTTAATATGCGTAGCCCACGACATATGGAGATAGTGGTTTCAACTTATTTTTTGAGGTCCATACCGGTCTATGGGTTTTTTCTTAAAGATCGGCAGCCCAATGTATTTTTTAATAAAACGCAGGTCTCTGTTCTATTTATCTATATATAAGAATAATAATGCTGTGTAAAATTTATGTATTCCCTTCTAACCACATTATATATATTTATATTATTACTATTATCGTATATTTTATAGAGATTTATATATACATTATAAAAACATCCCACATGTTATTAACTTATAAAAGTAAATGTTTAACGGAAGTTGGCAAGGAAAATCCTGGTTGTTTTTGACTCACAGGCAAGGAAAATCCTGGTGATTGCGTACAAAAGCTTGCGAAGATTTTAAGGACCAATTTAATAATAACACGCTCATTTTTATTTTGAGCAATAACTCGCTAATTTGTTAATTATATATATATAATGTGCCTCTCCGGTTTATTCTTTGATATCAATTGCTCCTTCTAACATAACATTATATATATAATGAGCCCAGCTAATTCATGTATTTCAAGGAAGTGCAAATGGGCTGGGATTTCTTAGAAAATATAAATGGGCCTGATTGATGCTAAATTATTTGTTCACCCAGCCCAGCAAATGGACTGTACATTTTAGAAAACATGGGTTAAATATATGCCACATTTTTGCAGGCTGACATGTGGGCCAATAGGTCAAAGCCTACGTAGGGCGTTGTCAACTTGGTCAACAAATGATTGTGTCATCCACAGCCATTGGATTTATATCCAACGGCCAGCATGCACCTTCAATCTCTCGTCTTCTTCCTCCTGCGTCGCCGGGACCGCCTGGTCTGGCCTCCGGCGGCTAGCGGCTCTGCTTAGAACGCATCGCTGCGAAGCGCTACCCCACCATCGGCCAGGCTATCCCTCCACCCCTCGACACCTCCTGTTATTCTCCATAGACTGCAGCCCCACGTCGCAACAGAACCAGTTATAACCCTTCTCCTCCTCTCAATCTGCAACTCCACTGCCACGACTTCCCGTCTCTGAGTCTTTCCCATCCGGGGTCTCGTTGTCGTCCACCGCCTCGCTGCGCTCACTACGGCATGGTCAACAAACGAGAGTCATTGGAAGAGGACTCTACGTGCAGAGCCTGACGGCTGGGACCCACGAGGTCCATGGTCGCACGCAAGGAAAGTTCCTCCTTATTAAGCTGAAAAAAATGTTTCCTCCACCTGACAGCTGGGACCCATCGGTTGTATCTTCGCACGGAAGGAAGTGCGTCCTTGTTTTGCGAAAAATATTATTCATCCCGTTGACAGCTGGGACCCGTCAGATTTGGTGGCTGACTTGTGGGCCTACTAAGCGGACGTGTACGCACGGCTTTGTCAACTTAATCAACAAATGATTCTAGTAGCTGGACCGTTGGATGTTAATCCAACAGCCGTGCTCCTTCCTCAACCTCTGTTCTTGCTCCTGTCTCCCGTGGGTGGCACCACGGCTGTGCTGCCGCGCATCCGAACCAGTGAAGTTTCCCACTCCTCTCCATCTGCGAGTCCACTGCCCTGTCTTCCCCATCTCCGGGTTGTTCTAGTCTGGGGCCTCGCCGTCGTCCACCAGCCTTGGTGCGCTCGGCAAGGTGTGGTCAACGTGGTCAACAACCGAGAGTCATCGGAAGATGACTATACGTGAGAGGCTGACAGTGGGGACGCACCACACCCATGGACGCATGCATGCAACGGAATGCGGCGTGGTTAACGTGGTCAAGGAACGACTTCCATCGGAAGTATACTGTACGTGGAGAGGCTGACAGCTGGGTCCACGGCCGCAGCAAGTAAGTGCCTCCTTATTACGCAGAAAATAATGATTCCTCCAACTGACAGTAGGGACCTACTAGACGGGCCACCTTATTTTGCGAAAAAAACGTTTGCCCCTGACTGCTGGGACCCACCTGACGGGCCACCATATTTCGTGAAAAAAAGTCCCCCCCCGCTGTCAGCTCGGATCCACCGGAAGTACCTCCTTATTAAGCAGAAAAAAATGAATACTTCCCCTGCTAGCTGGGACCCACCTTGGTGGGAGGCTGACTTGTGGGCCCACTAAGTTCACGGGGACGGAGGGCTTTGTCAACTTAGTCAATATGAACGATTCTAGCTGCAGTGACTGTATGATGTCCATCCAACGGCCGTCGTGCTTCTTCAACCTCTGGTCTTCTTGTTGTAGCCGCCCAAAGCAGCACCGGTCGTGCCGCCTGCTCCTGCCTCCCGTGGCCGGATGTGATGCCGTGGAGGCCTCACCACCCCTTACTACTCCCGCCGCTGGCCAGGCCATCCCTCCACTCACCCACACCCCATGTTATTCTGCAGCGATGGCAGCCTCACACCGCAGCTGAATGAGTGAACCATCATACTCCTCTACGCGTGGGCATCCACTGCCGCGTCTTCCCCGGCTCCGCGTCATCCCCTTCCTAGGCCTCGTCGTCGTCCACCGCCGTGGTGCCCTCGGCGCGGCGTGGTCAATGTGGTCAACGACCGACTTCCATCGGAAGAGTACTGCATGTGGAGAGGCTGACGGCTGGGTCCACGGTAGCCGCAAGGAAGTGCCTCCTTATTACGTGCAAAATAATTATTCCTCCACCTGACAGCAGGGACCCACCGGACAGGCCACCGTATTTCGCGAAAAAAACATTTCCCCCTGACTGCTGGGACCCACCAGCTACACCTTCACACGCAAGGAAGTGCGTCCGGGCAAAAAACATGATTCACCCCCCTGACTCCTGGGACCCACCAGCTACATCTTCGCACGCAAGGAAGTGCATCCGAAAAAAAGATTTGCCCCCCTGACTGTTGGGACCCACAAGCTACATATTCGCACACAAGGAAGTGCGTCCGGGCAAAAAATAAAAAATTGATTCGCCCCCCTGACTGCTGGGACCCACCATCTAAATCTTCGGACACAAGGATGTGCCTGACAGTCGGGACTCACCTGGTCGAAGCGTACGTAGCGTTGTCATTCTGGTCGCGAACGTGTACGTACATATATACTGGTCGATGTAGAGGCGCACACGTGTCGTAGTAGAGGCGTGTACGTGTCGTAGTAGAGGCGCGCACGTAGCATGTACACGTATGTACAACGGCCAGTGTGCAAGAAAGAAAATACGGCCACGTATGTGTACATACGGGCGGGGTCTCGAACGCCTACTCGCGCATACGTACGGCCAGGGCTCGTGTACATGGCTGGGTCAGAACGGAGAAACAACATCGTCGTCGTGTTCATGGGGAGCCAACCGGCTGGGTCAGAACAGAATGCGTCGTCGTGTTCATCGGGAGGGCTTGGACGGAACATGCGATGGAAACGAGGCCTGGCGTACCGCAGAACGGAGGAAACGGCCTTGTGTTCAACCGGCCACATTTGAAACGGGATCATGTTCATCGGGAGGGGTGTGGCGTACCGCAAAACAGAGGAAATGGACCTCCTACGGTCGAATTGGGGGTCCTGTTGATCAGGAGGGGTGTGGCGTACCGCAAAATAGACGAAACAGACTTGTGTTGGAGCGCTACAGTCGAAACGGGGGTCCTGTTCATCGGGAGGGGTGTGGCATACCACAAAACGAGACTCCACGAGATACTGTTCATCTCCACTGTCGACCTCCTCCAGCCTCCACGGGCTACCGTCGACCTCCTCTAGCCTCCATCGCGCGCTACTCCACCAGCTACTGTTCAACCACCCCTCCACGGGCACCCCTCCACCGTCTACTGTTCATCCAGCCCTCCATGGGCTCGTCCTGTTCATCTAGAGGCAACACCACGGGGTCCTGTTCATCCAGCCCCAACCGGCTCGATCGATCGGGGTCCTGTTCATCCAGAGGCAACACCACGGGGTCCTGTTCATCCACCCCCACCGCTCACTGTTCATCCACCCCCCTCCCCCCGCAACACTCACTATTCATCCAATTGATCGGCTTCAGTTAGCAGTAGTAGCGAAGGAATCGCTCGATCGGGTTCAGTTAACAGCCATCGATCAATCGCTCGGGTTCAGTAACGCGTAGCCTGCAGTGCAATTGCTCGGGTTCAGTTAGAGCCCAACGCCTAGCTCGGGTTCAGTTAGAGCCGACGCCTCGCACACACGCGTGTACGTGTACGAGAGAAACGCACATCGCTGGGGCCCCGACCACCCACCGTAACCGGGAACTCCCCAAAATTTTCCTCGCCCTCGCTTCTACCACAGTTGTTTCCGTCATGGACGGCCCAAAGAATGTCATGCAGCTGTGTCTCCAGCCCACCCAGGACGAAAAGCCCATTTTCTGTCATGCTTTTTTGTCATGGAAGTAGGATCCCACCACATAATGATACCTGGTTTTGTCACAATCATCGTCATAGAAGTGTCATATGTATGACAGAATTTTTTTCGTTCGGCCCAAGATGTCACGGAAGTGTCTTTTTTTGTAGTGTCCCCAGTAGGAGCAACGGGAAGCACGCCAGCCCCTGCACCTTGTAGGGAGAAGGCACCATCAAAATACATAATCCGTTCTTGGGGCGCTTCCTTGCCGGGAATAACTGTCTCCATTACTTCTTTACCAGGGGTTGGCGTCCACTCTGGAATGAACTCTGCCAATGCTCGGCTCTGGATAGTTGATGTGCTCTCAAATTTCAAACCAAAGCTGGATAACTCCAAGGCCCATTCCACTATCCTGCCGGTGACTTCAGGGTTTCTGAGTATCCGTTACGGAGGGAAGCGGGTAACAACCGTGATCTCATGGGCTTGGAAATAGTGGAGCAGTTTCCTTGAGGCCATGATGAGGCCAAAAATCAACGTTTACACGCCAGAGTACCTCAATCTAGCCCCCTGCAACAGGGAGCTGACGAAGTACACTGGGCCCTGCACCACTTTCTTCCTTGCTGCAACCTTGGGGATGTCTCCATTGGCTTGCTCTTCTCTGTCTTCATCTGCATTTGACCTTGCCGGGGTCTGTTCACTTCCTTTCTCGGAGGGGACACTGGCTATGGTTGCCGCTCCTTCCACTTCCCGTTGCGACACTAGCGCCGTGCTAACCACTTGATTAGTTGTCGCCAAGTATAGCAGCAACAACTCTTGTGGTTTGGGAGCGACCAAAGTGTGCACAAAGGACAAGTAGGCCTTCAAATCTTGTAGTGCAGCGTCTGCCTCTAGAGTCCACTCCACGGGTCCTGCCTTCTTCAAGATTTTGAAGAACGGCAAGGCACGCTCGGCAGACTTGGAAATGAACCTGCTAAGCGCTGCAACGCATCTAGTCATACGCCTCACATCCTTACTGTCTTGGGTGCTTGAATCTGCTCGACATCCTTGATCTTATCAGGGTTGGCCTCTATCCCATGATAGCACACAAAAAAGCCAAGTAGCTTGCGGGAGGGAACGCCAAACACACACTTATCCGGGTTCAACTTCAGGTTGATCCTGCACATATTAGCAAAGGTCCCTTCCAAATCTTGTATAAGGGTTGATCTGTCCTTGGTCTTGATCACAATATCATCCATTTAAGCTTCAATGTTCCTGTGTAGTTGTGACTCAAAACCACCCTTGACTTCCCTTGCAACGGTGGATCCGTCGGTCTTCAATCCAAAGGGCATATGTATGAAGCAGTATGTGCAACATGGAGTGATGAACGATGTGTTATCTCCGTCTTTCTTGGACATAAAGATCTGATAGTACCCAGTGTAGGCATCTTGAAAAGAAAGCAGGTCGCACCCAGAGTTAGAATCCACAATCTGATCGATGCGCGGCAAGGGAAATGGGTCCTTCGGGCAAGCCTTGTTCAGATAAGTGAAATCTATGCACAACCTCCATCTCCCATTAACCTTGTGCAGTACCACTAGGTTTGCTAACCATGTTGGATGTAGTACTCCTTTGACCAGACCAGCTGCCTCAAGTTTCTTAATTTTCACGGCAATGAACTACTGCCCTCTCCAAAGCTTGCTTTCAGGCCTTCTGCTTGACGGGTCGGGCATGTGGGCAGACAACAAGGTGGTGCTTGATTACCTCCCTGGTAACACCGTGGATGTTAGATGGTTGACACGCAAACACATCAACATTCACCTGCAGAAAGGCAATGAGCGCGCTTTCCTATTTGTCGTCAAGGGTGGCACTGATAGTAAAGGTACCATTAGCGCCAGCCAGCCCAGCCAAGACCTTCTTCACAACAGGCGCAGTAGCTTTGGATCTCTTGCTGTTGGAACTCTCTGGCAAGTCATCAATAGGCGCAGCGCACTCCGAAGAGGCATGCTTCCTCGATTCCTCACTAGAGCCCCTGTTAGCTTTTTTTTCTTTTTCATTTTTGCCTTGGCGGGAACAGTGGCTTATGTGGCCTCTGCCGCAACTGCGTCCCGATGCATCTTGTCGACGCAAATGATTGCGTCCTTCTCGTCTGATGGAATGGATATGACGCCAACCAGCCCCGACATCTTCAAGGTGTTGTAGGCATGGTGGGATGCCGCCATGAATTTGGCCAGGGCTGGGCGGCCAAGGATCCCATTGTACGACAGGGGGAGGTCGACCACATCAAACACCTCAGTCCGGTAATTCAATTCTCCCCCGAATGTAACTGGCAACGTATGTCGGGGTTGACTCCTCGAAACGTGCCAGTAACCTCAAGCTCTTCCTCTGCTATCTGGAGTTTTTTGATGACCTATGTAGAAATCAGATTTAACCCGGACCCACCATCAACCAACATATTTTTGTGACTTTGAGGTTGCGGATTGTCAGCGAGACCAACAATGGCAAGCACCCTACCGCAGTGGTGCGATCAGGGTGGTCCTCTTCATCAAAGATGATGGGCGTGCTGGACCACTTGAGCGGCCTTCGAGAATCTTCCGCTAGATCCACGGCTTGACTTCACGCGCCCACTGTTTAAGTTGGTGGTGAGAGGAATGCAGAGTGCACCTCCGTCAATGCATAGGACATCAGTGGCTTTCTGGAATTCCTGCTCACTGGTTTCCTCTTCATCTCCTGCATCACTCTCATCATTGCAATCCTGCTTCTCACGACCCCTGGCGGGTTTCCCTTGATTCCGAGGAGCCTTGCCGGGGCGGCCTGCTTCCCCACCTCGGCCCTTCGCCCCAGCGCCATTCTGACCTTTTCCTTATCACGCTTCTCATATTCAGCACTCTGCTTCTTGATGAGCTGCTCGACCTCTTGACACTCCTAGAGATCGTGGCCCTTGGTCTGATGGATCTTGCAGTACGGGCCATCACCTTTCCCAGCCTTCTCGGCAGACGCGTCCTCCCAGAAATCAGTGCACGCAGCAACTTCCTTGCCGGGTACCTCAGTCTTGGCCTTTTGCGGGTATTAGGCGTGCCCGATCCCTCGACGGTCATCACTGCCTTATCCTTGCACCTTTTATTGTGCTTCTTGTTCTTCTTCTTCTGACTGGTGGCCTCATCATCGTCCTCTGAGTCGATGTCAACGCCATCCTCTTCTCTGGGGAGCCGCCTCCCCTCCTCCACTCGAGCACACTTATCCACTAAAGTGTAAACCTCTTTCATGGTCTTGGGCAATCGAACGTTCATCTTGGCACATATCCGTCAATTGCAACTATTGGACTGGAACGCAGCTATCACAACTGCCAGGTGGGTGTCTCGAATATTCCTGTGGACTCAGCTGAACCTCTGCAAGTATTTCCGCGGAGTCTCTCCTTTTTGTGGGAGAAGTTGCAAGTCACTGGGCCGCCTTGGTTCTTGATGGGCACCTATGAAGGCGCCAATAAACTTATGGCATAGCTCAACCCAGGTTGAAATGGAGTTCTCCAGCAGGTGCATCAGCCAAGACCTCACATTTGTCTTGAGTGCCAAAGGGAAGTAGTTGGTGAACACCTTCTCAGCTCTTCCCCTGGAAGCTTGAACCAAGATGGTGTAGATGTTCAAGAACTCTGCCGGGTTTAGCCTCCCATCGTACTTCTCTGGTATCTCTGGCTTGAACATGCTGGCAGATGGCCAACGGACTCACCCCAGGGTGAAGGTAAGGCACCCAGCCTCGAAAGGCAGGTGTCCACCTCCGCCGAGCGCAAGCTCGTCGACGTTGAGGCATCGCTCCCATCGGACTAGTGGAGGGTGTTACGGTGTTGCTCGACGGTGATGCGCACGCCTTCCCTCTTCCTGTCCTCCGGGGCCTGCCGTTGGCCTTGACGTGCTCGAGGGTCGGACGAGGCCATCGAGACATCGTCGGGTTCTTTGTTGCATGGCTCCCGCACTGGCTGTTGTGGAGGGGACAACACCAAGGGGGTGGCCCCTTCGATATGGCCGGCAGCACGGGTGCTTGTCATCGCCTGGTGAGGCCGTGGCGGGCCAGCTCGCTGTGATCCTCCAGCCTCGGCGAAACAAATGAGGCTTTGGATGGTGGCTCGCCACTCATTTATCTGATCAGCTACCAGCAGAAATCGCCATGGCCTCCGAGGCGGTGCTTGGCATGGGTGATGAAGATGTAGATCGCAACATCACCCGGCTCCGGATGGTGCCGGTAGCGACCGTGCCGTGCTCTCATCATTGCGAACCAGCCACTTGGATGGCGTGGTGACGAGTTGGAGGCACTTGAGGACCAGCAGCTCCGTTTGGCACAGTGACTGGGTTAGCTCGCTTCACGGGTGGTGCATGCCATGTGGTCGCGCCCACAGTGGGAGCGGCCGGAGAGTTGCGATTCGCCCCAGAACGAGCGCCACCGCTATGGCTGTGCCCTTCGGCTGGGTGAATGGGTGCAGACGGAATAATCTCTCCACACGTGCCTCGAGGAGTGTTGCCGCTGGCATGTTGTTGCTGTTGTCCTTCCCTGGTGCCTCCTGCTCCTGCTTCGGCCGCAGGGGAGGTTGAGGGAGTTCCGGACTAGGGGGTGTCCGGATAGCCGAACTATCATCATCGGCCGGACTCCAAGACTATGAAGATACAAGATTGAAGACTTCGTCCCATGTCCGGATGGGACTTTCCTTGGCGTGGAAGGCATGCTTGGCGATACGGATATGTAGATTTCCTACCATTGTAACCGACTCTGTGTAACCCTAGCCCTCTCCGGTGTCTATATAAACCGGATGGCTTTAGTCCATAGGACGAACAACAATCATACCATAGGCTAGCTTCTAGGGTTTAGCCTCCTTGATCTCGTGGTAGATCTACTCTTGTAACACACATCATCAATATTAATCAAGCAGGACATAGGGTTTTACCTCCATTAAGAGGGCCCGAACCTGGGTAAAACATCGTGTCCCTTGTCTCCTGTTACCATCCGCCTAGACGCACAGTTCGGGACCCTGTACCCGAGATCCGCCGGTTTTGACACCGACATTGGTGCTTTCATTGAGAGTTCCTCTGTGTCGTCATCGATAGGCTCGATGGCTACTTCAACCATCATCAACGACGCAGTCCAGGGTGAGACCATTCTCCCCGGACAGATCTTCGTATTCGGCGGCTTCGCACTGCGGGCCAATTCGCTTGGCCATCTGGAGCAGATCGAAAGCTACGCCCCTGGCCGTCGGGTCAGATTTGGAAGTTTGAACTTCACGGCCGACATCCGCGGGGACTTAATCCTCGATGGATTCGAGCCACAGCCGAGCGTGCCGCACTCTCACGGCTAGCATGATTTAGCTCTGCAGCCGGACAGTACCCTGGAGGCCGCACTCAAACCCGCTCCGATCTTCAATTCGGAGCCGGCTGCGTAGATCGAGGACGGATGGCTAGACACTGCCTCAGGGGCTGCAACCTCTATGGCGATAGAGCCAAAGACTGACTTTGTCCCTCATAAAGCTCGTGACTCCGAGGTGCCGGACTCCTCGCCGGACTCCGAACCTCCCGTGCCCCTCCGATCGAATCCGATTGGGCGCCGATCATGGATTTCACCGCAGCGGACATCTTTCAACGCTCACCTTTTGGCGACATCTTGAGTTTGCTAAAGTATCTCCCGTTATCAGGAGAGCCCTGGCCGGACTGCAGCCAGGACAGTTGGGATGCGGACGACGAAGAAATTCAAAGCCCACCCACCACCCAATTAATAGCCACTGTCGACATGCTAAACTATGACTCCGAAGACATCGACGGTATGGACGACGATGCCGGAGACGACCAAGAACCAGCGCCTACCGGGCACGGGAAAGCCACCCCAAATCACGACGTATACATGGTGGATACACCAAAAGGAAGCAATAATGAGGAAAAATGGGACGTGGCGAAGGACAACTCCCCCAACAAACAGCCAAAACGGCGACGCAAGCGCCGCCCGAAGACCGGCCTCGATAAAAACGGCACCCATACGGACCCGGCCCTAGAGCAGGGCGAAGCAGTGGACGACGCACATGTCAACAAGCAGCCAGCCGGACATGAACTGGACAAGCAACCCATCCCCGACGAAGATGATCTCACATCACCAGAGCATACGAATCTTCATAAAAGGCTCGTCGCCACAGCAAGAAGTTTGAAGAAGCAAAAGCATAAGCTCAAAACAGCGGAGGACGCACTCAGAATGAGATGGAGCAAAGTACTCAACAGCGCAGATAAACATGGCGCTAGTCACCAGACAAAGAGCTACCCGAAGCGCAAGCTGTTGCCGAATTTGACAAGGAGGCCTTAGAGTCCCCGCAGTCAAAAAATAAAGAAGCAGCCTGGCCGGATAGACGACCAGATGACAAGCCAAGAGCAACAAGGGGCGCCGCACACAAGCCGGCACACGATCAGCATAAAGATCCTCGGAAAAAGGACGAGCCAGTCAGATCTATTTATGGGCCAAACAAGAAGAGTCCAGGAAGAAACATAACCCGCCGAGCATTTGAAGACAACGGCACACCCAAATACAGGGGCGCCGCACACCCACTATGTTTCACGGACGAGGTACTGGATCATAGATTTCCAGCAGGATTCAAAACCGTAAACATAGAAGCATATGACGGAACAACATACCCCGGAGTCTGGATTGAGGATTACATCCTACACATACATATGGCCAGAGGAGACGATCTCCATGCCATAAAATACCTACCCCTCAAGCTCAAAGGGCCAGCTCGGCATTGGCTTAAAAGCCTCCCAGAAAATACCATTGGAAGTTGGGAAGAGCTTGAGGATGCGTTTCGTGAAAAATTTCAAGGGACCTATGTCCGCCCTCCGGATGCAGACGATTTAAGTCACATAACTCAACAGCCCAGAGAGTCAGCACGCAAATTCTGGAATAGGTTCCTCACTAAAAAGAACCAAATAGTCGACTGTCCGGATGCTGAAGCCTTAGCAGCCTTTAAACACAATGTCTGAGACGAATGGCTTGCCAGACACCTCGGCCAGGAAAAACCAAGAACAATGGCCACACTGACAAGCCTCATGACCCGCTTTTGCGCGGGGGAAGACAGCTGGCTGGCTAGATGCAGCACCAGCGACCCGAGTACATCCGAAGTTAGGGATGGAAATGGGAAATCACGACACAGAAAAGATCAGCGCCGAAATAAGGAAAATGGCCCGAATAGTACGGCGGTCAACGCCGGATTCAAAAGCTCTCGGCCGAACAACAAAACACTGCCCCTCAAGGACAACATTGACGAGCTATCCAACCTAAACAAGATTCTGGATAGACTATGTCAAATACATGGTACCTCCGGGAAGCCTGCAAACCATACCCACAGAGATTGTTGGGTCTTCAAACAGTCCGGCCGACTTAATGCCGAACACAAGGGGCTCGACACACCAAGCAAAAGTGACGAAACCCAAAAGCAGCACTCCGGAAAACAGAAGACTTTCCCACTAGAAGTCAAAACAGTGAACTCACTTCATGTGATAACACGAAAAGACAGCGCGGCACCTGCAATACCAGGACACCGCCCACAGAATGGGGATAGACCCTACCAAAATTAGCCGTAGCAGCACTTCCTTCAAAGGAGTGACGCCAGGCCTTTAAGCCAATTATACAGGCTCTGTACCACTAGAGGTTGTGTGACACCCCAAAAATTTGGCCTTGTTTTAATGAATTAAATTTTTCCAAGAATTAAAAACTTTGGATTTCTGAGCTCCATTTTGATTTTTAAATCATTTCCTTCCCTGTCATGATGAGTTTTTCCCAAAGAGAAAACTTTTCAAATATGTTTTTGGACTTGTTTAACCTCTCAAGGAAAACCTTCCTTTTATCAGTATAACAAATTAACTAATTTAATTGCTTGATCTTTATTTTCTTGAAAATGGATTTTCAAGGTTAAATGGCCATATTTGAACTACAACCATTTGATAGATTCACTTAAAATTCCCACAAAAATTTGGAGATGTCATGTGATGTTTTTAAATCACTTTTATGCAAAAATATATTTCATTCATGAAATATTTTGAGCCCTGCACTCAATTTTTCTTCTCTGGTCCAGAGTGCATTTTGCACTGCAACCCATTTAAATATTTCTTTAAAACTTCTACCAAAATTAGGGGAGGTCAGTAGGAGCATATTATTCCACTTCGTGCAAAAATCCAGGGTTGTTCTTTGAAAATTTTGAGTGAATCAACCTCTTTTCCATTATGGTCCAATTTGAGGATTTGTACAGCAACCACCATTTTAGTTGCTCCTATATCCATGATTACTTTTTCTACTGGTAGTCCCCCTTGCCAAACCCTTAAGTCCAGGAGAGTGGACCCATTGGATGATTCTAAGTGCTTGCAACAATGCCATTTGCTTTCTGTCCAGAATTGAAGTTTTGTTAAACTTACACTAGCAAGTTTCTGGTTTTGGCCAACTAACCCCACCACCCTCTTGTACATCTAAAGAGACTTCCATCTGGAGTTTTTGACCACTCCAAGACTTGCCTAAGTGCCCTTGGCATTTTGTCAAACACCCTACGGGCATGATTTGTTTTGACATGAGTTTTGGCATTGCACTGTGAACCTAATCCCCTGACCAAACCAACTTGTCCACTGATCCCCTTGCGAGCCCAAACCTAGACCTGCTAACTCCCATGCCTCAACCAAGCGCTCTGGAGTGCCATGGCATTTCGCCGAGCATCTGGTGTGCGTGCGCTGGGCGCGCCCAGAGCGTGCATATTGCAGCCGCGCATACGAGCCACCGCGTCGCGCCCCTGTCTTGGCCCACACTGCAGAACCTTGCCACGCACTCCCTGCCTCACCACTACACGCCAGCCCGCCCTGGCACCCTACAGTGCCACCGCCAGAGCACTTTTGGCGGCATGCCGGCGTCGGCAGTGCGCCTCTGCCACGGGCAGCGCCGCCCAAGCCTCGCCCGCTCGCCACCTGGCCCCTGGAGCAGTGCGAGCTCATCCGCAAGCGTGTCTGCTAGCCCTCGTCGCCGCCACGTCGCCGTAGCTACAGAGAGGCGGTTCACCGGAGAACTTATCCACGGCCGCCGCGGAACCGCCCTGCCTCGCTTATAAATGGACGCCCCGGGCCGTTCCCGCACGCAGGCAACCCCACGCCACCCCAATGGCACTCCCCTAGCTCGCATTCGACCCGGGAAGGCCTCCTTCCTCGTCTCTGGCAACTCCTGCCGCCGCCACCGCCCCGGCCAATCCGGCACCTCCAGGGCCTCCCCCTCTTCCGTGAACACATCCCCCTACTCGATTTTGATCGGGAACCACCATAGCCCCCAAACCACTCTGCTCCCGAAGCTCCCCTCCGCCGCAAAGCTCACCGCCGATGACTCTTTCCACCCCCGTCTACCCAGCGACCACCGGAAGAACCGCCGCAGTCTCGCGGATCCATCTAGACCCTCTGGAACCCACGGGGAGCCACCGTTCGCCGGCGGCGATCGCCGTTGCATCGCCTCCGTTCGGGCAGAGGAAGAGGAGGGAGGGATAGACTGGTCAAACCTGACCAGTGGGCCCTCTGGACCCACTGTCAGCGACCCCGTGTCTGTCCACGTGGTTAAGTGGAGGCGTAAAGCCTCAAGTACGCCTCCTCTGTACCGAAAGCGTAATCTCGTTTGAAACGTTTTCTTTTCTGTTTTATTTTAAAAACAGATTTGACCAAATCTTTGACTGGCTATAACTTTTTAAATATAAGTCCAAATGAGTTGATTCTTTTTCCTACCTTCCTCAAATTTGGTCTAGTTTATTTTAAGATTTATTTGAAAAAAATTCAAACAACTTTTTTGTACTGTTTTTGAAATGTGTGTTAATTCAAATATATTTTTAAATAGGATTTTTGGGAGAGAGAAGAAACTTTCAAAAGTTTTGGAGAGCACCTCACCCCTCCACAACATTGAAGGCAAGCATTCTGAATCCCGGCATAATATTTTTTTGGTGTGATCGTGGATACATTTATAACACCACCGCATTCCGAAGGACTCATTATTTCATGTGGTATGATCATATGCATGAGTGCATATTAGTGATTTCCAGGTTGTTGGAAATGAACACACTTGTGATGATAATCACCCTCATGTGCCTTTCATGCATACCGGCAGGAACCGGGGAAAACCTCAGCCTTGGGTAGGCATGAGTTTGTCGCCGGTCTCCGTCGGGACGGTTATGTCTAGTATGGCAGGGTAAGGTGATATGAGCGGTGACTCTGTTGGTTAAAATATATATTCGTTATACTAATCATGCAGGGAATACTTAAACCTCCTGAGTCGACCGTAGATCGAGTCTTGTTCCAGTAACCCCATACTTGTTTCGTACTACCACTCGTCTCTACAGCAAGTAGAGTACGGTTCAGTAAGTTGTCAACCTCTTTCTAGCACACACCATACAGAGAGGCCATGGTGGAAGATACCGGTTGTAGCTGGTAGGCAGGCCACCTGGTCCGGGGGCATGGGTGTTTCCGGTTGGGACCGAGAGGGGAGGCCACCCCTTAGAGCGCGCGATATAAATTTGATCCCATGCTACGCGAGGTTGTAGCCTCCCCACTTAGAGTTTGCTTAACAGGTGTCATGGGTGATTCCAGACACGTGTGAGTTAAGCTGGTGTGTGCAAGTTAGGTGGTTTTCAACAAAAGGACCGTAGACGGAATTAGTCCCGATGGACTAAAGAAATCCGTTACTCGTGGGTAAAGAGTACACACTCTGCAGAGATTAAATCTATTCGAATAGCCGTGTCCTTGGTTAAGGATTACAGTGTGGGATGGGTCAGGTGTCGGTCTTAGTGTCGGTCTTCGGAGGTGAAACGGTTAACCAGAAATGGCATTACTACTCGTGACTTGTGATAACTATGATTATTATTATTGTTGACTAACCTGTGATATTATTGTTATTATCGAGTATCTCCGGGATGGTTCTACCTCCGAGATATTCACTATGATTGTTTATTTTAAAGCCCTTTATGTGGTGTCGCTCAGACGCCCGACTGTGGCATTCCTTTTAAAGCCCTTTATGTGGTGTCGCTCAGACGCCCGACTGTGGCATTTCTTTTAAAGCCCTTTATGTGGTGTCGCTCAGACGCCCGACTGTGGCATTTCTTTTAAAGCCCTTTATGTGGTGTCGCCCAGATGCCCGACTGTGGCATTTCTTTTAAAGCCCTTTATGTGGTGTCGCCCATACGCCCGACTGTGGCATTTCTTTTAAAGCCCTTTATGTGGTGTCGCTCAGACGCCCGACTGTGGCATTTCTTTTAAAGCCCTTTCTGTGGTGTCACTCAGACGCCCGACTGTGGCCTTTCTTTTAAAGCCCTTTCCGTGGTGTCGCTCAGACGCCCGACTGTGGCCTTTCTTTTAAAGCCGTTTATGTGGTGTCCCTCAGACGCCCGACTGTGGCATTTCTTTTAAAGCCCTTTATGTGGTGTCGCTCAGACGCCCGACTGTGGCATTTCTTTTAAAGACCTTTATGTGGTGTCGCTCAGACGCCCGACTCTGGCATTTCTTTTAAAGCCCTTTATGTGGCATCGCTAAGACGCCCGACTGTGGCATTGCTAGTTATTTGTTTCATAAATTTTAATACTACCATGTTATTGCATTTTTATAAATAACTTGCTTGCACGCATCAGAGTTTCATTTATCATTTGTGACTGACGTCATGAGCATAAAATATTTTTAGCAC
This sequence comes from Triticum aestivum, assembly GCF_018294505.1. Lineage (NCBI taxonomy): Eukaryota > Viridiplantae > Streptophyta > Magnoliopsida > Poales > Poaceae > Triticum > Triticum aestivum. Next base: position 385,739,739 of record NC_057810.1, on the reverse strand, counting down.
ATCATTATTATATTATACCTGTGTTCATAATGTTTGCGAGTACATTCAAAGTACTTACTGGCTTGTCCCTGGCTATTGTCTTGGCCAGATTTTCTTGCTCGGAGAGGAGCGACGCGATGTCAGCCCCGGAACCCACACAATGGAGATAGCACCTCGCGAAGATAGGAGTTAACCTGGTCAGCTGTTCCCGTGGGAAATGGAGCCCCATAGACACTGATGTTTCACAAACTGCTTCCGCCATCAACCACTAGAAACCATTTGTTGTACTCACAGGCCAGAATGGTCTTGTACTACATATGTTGTATTCTGCTTGGAATTTCTGTATCAAGATGGAGCCTCATCAGCTAACAGTAATCCTGGGGCTGATGAGCACGACGGTCTTTTCTGGAAATTTATTACCCGGAGAACCGGTCATGGCAGACTTGGTATCAGAGCCAGGCTGACCATTGGCTAATCCTATCTTAGCCAGGTCAATAAACTTAGGCAAACCAACCCACTAGACCTTAGCCAAACCCCATCCAAGCTTCTCGTGCAAGATAGCCACACAGTGACCCAACACCTTTTGGCAGTCGGTGCCCAACCTATCAACCTAACCTGTCACTCATGCGCCAGTGGCCGGCCCCTAAATAGTCCTTTCTCGCAAGCGTGCGAAGGAAGACTCCGCCCCCTTTTTCCTATAAAAAGGGCACGCTAGTCCCAACACAGCACCGCACAGCCGCTACCCCAAACCGAGCCACAATGCCTGGACCCATAGTGCACAACGAAACCACAGCAACCAACCTTGGAGGTTTTGTGACCATCCTCGCAAACCTCACCCGTCGTGCCTATGCGTTAGAAGAGCCACCAGAATTTGTTGTGTACCAAGGACCCATGAGCGGTGAAGACCGTCAATTCTGGGCCACTGTGCACATCTACGGTAGGGGTCTAGCACCCGAGCGCCCCTACAGGTTCACTGGAAGGACAACTTCCTTTGAGCCACAAGCCATCCAGCTAGCCGCTCGAGAGGCTATAGTTCATCTCAGGCACTTGTCGCCCAGAGTTAACTATCACTCGTTCCACTACTACCCCAGACGTGAAGGGTATGGTAGACCACCCCAAGTTGCCAACGGAGATCATGAGATGAACCCCGCATTGTTGCACCTAGTGCGCTATGTAAGTGCACTAGAGGCACTGTTCGACCAAATCACTATTGATTTAATTACAGCTCGTGGAGAGCTGGTTCATCGAGCCCCGGCGAGAGAAGGAAACGAGCCCAACGCCGACAACCCAGTCGTGCTATTTGGACAACCGATCGAGACTCCGAGATCAGCTCCAGCCATCAGCCGAGATGCTTTGATGACCCCAGAAGTGCTTCGTCGCCTTTTGGGAGCACACTCCAACGGGGTTGTGGCCAACAATCCCCGCGATGGTCATCATCACTACCCCGACCCTGCAGTTCCTCCGCCATCTCCGACTAACCCCGGCAGTGAGACACGTGGAGAAGCCTCGACATCCACCAGGCACACCCGTTTAGACATAAATGAGGTAGACTAAGCCGTATGAGTAGCACCGAGTTTCAGTGTATCCTCGCTTTGTAATCATGCGACCGTGTATATTAACGCAGCCTGTCGTTGTGCCTCTGTTTTAGTAGTAGCCTTGCATATTTGGTCAGCGCATAGTTGCACATTTTCCGGGCACAACTACCAAAACCAACCCGACGAGAACCACGGTAACACGTCTCTTTATGAGATATGTGTATCTCTGACACTGACCTGACCTTTGGAGCTAAGCTGGCAAATTTATTACCTTTCACCACGGTAAAAATGATCCGGCTCCATTGCTATATAAAGGCCACCTTGTGACCTTACCCAGCAACCCTCACTTTGTGCACCACACTCACACTTTTTCCTGTCATGCCGAGCCCCAGCATTCATCTGAGAACCCCAGATGCAACCCTAGGTAGCTTTGTCAAAATATTGTGGGATTTTACCCGCAGTACCATGGGTTCTACCCAGCCACCTCAGTACGAGCTGTTCAAATCAAGGATCACCCCATCCACCTCGGAATATTGGGCAGCAGTCCACATTCCTCCTGTAGACCCCAATCAAGATCCAACGAAAGTTTCCTTCGTGGGGAAATCTATGCCAACCCCACACCTGGCCATAGAAGCTACTGCGAAGTGATTGCTCGTCTTCGATCCGCAGTACCCTATGCCCGCGAACGAGGATATTATTACTTTCCGAGTCGTGCAGCACCCGGAGAAGTAACATCTTTTCCCGGTGGACGCATTGAGAGAGACCTAGTTCTGGCCAACCTTATCCAGTACATCATTGCTCAAGAGCATTTGAACCAGCGAGTGATGGCTTATCTCCAGAGCCTCGCATATTTAAATCCTCAGATCACCATCGGCAGAGCACTAAGGCCCGACCAGGAAAGACACGTGCATCGACTGGTCAATCCACTGCCTCCGATAGAAGAAGAGTGTATCCCTTTACCAGAGACATTTTATGAGGACCCCACCCAGTTACCATTTTCATTTTAGACGTCACTACTGTATTTGTTCTTTGCAACATTTATTTATGTGTGTGACTTATGCGTGATACCCTGAGTTTGTACGACGAGTCAATTATTTGGCTTCTACTAATGTGTGTAGTTTTTGTTGTGGTTTATGCTCCTTTAAATTAACTGTTTTTCCCTCGCAAAATTCGGGAGTGATATTTCTTTTCCCTGAATTGCTACTCCTGCCCCTTCTCACGACGTGGATTAATTAATTTCACACAGCACCATGCAGCAGACTCACAACCATAATCATTCGGACACATACACTTTTTGCAAAACCTTGCAACGGTATTACATCCAGCTAATCACCCCCCTAACAACAGTTAGCACCCGGCACACTCCATCTACTCCTCATGATCACCACCACCGCGGAGAGCCAACACCCGAGCCGCAGCGTCGCGATACTCGTCGAAGATCATCGCGCACAGGAGCACAGAGAGCCCCAGCAGTGTCGCCAGCCCTCCGCATATCAGGATCACAAACCAGTCCGGCATCGCCTCCGCCATTAGAGCCTCGCCCGAGCTTTGGTAAGCAGTAATGGAGGGAGGAGGAGGAGAAGTGAGGCCAGGTGCGAGGAAGAAGAGAGATGCACCCCGGCCGTTTTTATAGCTCGAGCTCGGTGTACGGTGGGCAAAGTCCACCAACGCCGCTTGTCGCCGGTCGCCGGTATTCGGAGTCGAATCCGCGAGCAGTGCCGACAGCGCGCTGGCTCGCGAGGTGAGTGCACGCTGCACCTTCAGCTAGCACGCCGCGCACTACCACGGTACGGCCTAGATGCCCTACACACTAGGCGTCGCCGGTGGAGAAAGCGCGCGGGAGAGAGGAGGAAGAGAAAGAGCCAAAGGGAGAAGAGGAGACTGACAGTGGACCCCGGGTCCACCTGTCGGCCAGAGAGAGCATTGTGCTCTCGGGTACGACCAGCGTATATCTAAATTTAGGAGTTATTCTAAATTTATATCCAGCGTAGAAATCTCACAATTTTGTCCCGAACCATAGACTTTTCCGCGCAGCACCAGTTTTCACACTGTGGTTTTTCACCACTTATTGCCCTCTCACTAAAGCCACATCTTTATTGCGTAATATTTTCTTAACACCACTTTTAACAAATCTCGAGGACGAGATTTTTCTTAAGGGGGTTAGTATTGTGACACCCCAAAAATTTGGCCTTGTTTTAATGAATTAAATTTTTCCAAGAATTAAAAACTTTGGATTTCTGAGCTCCATTTTGATTTTTAAATCATTTCCTTCCCTGTCATGATGAGTTTGTCCCAAAGAGAAAACTTTTCAAATATGTTTTTGGACTTGTTTAACCTCTGAAGGAAAACCTTCCTTTTATCAGTATAACAAATTAACTAATTTAATTGCTTGATCTTTATTTTCTTGAAAATGGATTTTCAAGGTTAAATGGCCATATTTGAACTACAACCATTTGATAGATTCACTTAAAATTCCCACAAAAATTTGGAGATGTCATGTGATGTTTTTAAATCACTTTTATGCAAAAATATATTTCATTCATGAAATATTTTGAGCCCTGCACTCAATTTTTCTTCTCTGATCCAGAGTGCATTTTGCACTGCAACCCATTTAAATATTTCTTTAAAACTTCTACCAAAATTAGGGGAGGTCAGTAGGAGCATATTATTCCACTTTGTGCAAAAATCCAGGGTTGTTCTTTGAAAATTTTGAGTGAATCAACCTCTTTTCCATTATGGTCCAATTTGAGGATTTGTACAGCAACCACCATTTTAGTTGCTCCTATATCCATGATTACTTTTTCTACTGGTAGTCCCCCTTGCCAAACCCTTAAGTCCAGGAGAGTGGACCCATTGGATGATTCTAAGTGCTTGCAACAATGCCATTTGCTTTCTGTCCAGAATTGAAGTTTTGTTAAACTTACACTAGCAAGTTTCTGCTTTTGGCCAACTAACCCCACCACCCTCTTGTACATCTAAAGAGACTTCCATCTGGAGTTTTTGACCACTCCAAGACTTGCCTAAGTGCCCTTGGCATTTTGTCAAACACCCTACGGGCATGATCTGTTTTGACATGAGTTTTGGCATTGCACTGTGAACCTAATCCCCTGACCAAACCAGCTTGTCCACTGATCCCCTTGCGAGCCCAAACCTAGACCTGCTAACTCCCATGCCTCAACCAAGCGCTCTGGAGTGCCATGGCATTTCGCCGAGCATCTGGTGTGCGTGCGCTGGGCGCGCCCAGAGCGCGCATATTGCAGCCGCGCACACGAGCCGCCGCGTCGCGTCCCTGTCTTGGCCCACACTGCAGAACCTTGCCACGCACTCCCTGCCTCACCACTACACGCCAGCCCGCCCTGGCACCCTACAGCGCCACCGCCAGAGCACTTTTGGCGGCACGCCGGCGTCGGTAGTGCGCCTCTGCCACGGGCAGCGCCGCCCAAGCCTCGCCCGCTCGCCACCTGGCCCCTGGAGCAGTGCGAGCTCATCCGCAAGAGTGTCTGCTAGCCCTCGTCGCCGCCACGTCGCCCTAGCTACAGAGAGGCGGTTCACCGGAGAGCTTATCCACGGCCGCCGCGGAACCGCCCTGCCTCGCTTATAAATGGACGCCCCGGGCCGTTCCCGCACGCAGGCAACCGTAGGCCACCCCAATGGCACTCCCCTAGCTCGCATTCGACCCGGGAAGGCCTCCTTCCTCGTCTCCGGCAACTCCTGCCGCCGCCACCGCCCCGGCCAATCCGGCACCTCCAGGGCCTCCCCCTCTCCGTTCTCTCCACCAAGAGCCTCCTCACCCTTCCGTGAACACATCCCCCTACTCGATTTTGATCAGGAACCACCGTAGCCCCAAAACCACTCTGCTCCCGAAGCTCCCCTCCGCCGCGAAGCTCACCGCCGATGACTCTTTCCACCCCCGTCTACCCAGCGACCACCGGAAGAACCGCCGCAGTCTCGCGGATCCATCCAGACCCTCTGGAACACGCGGGGAGCCACCGTTCACCGGCGGCGATCGCCGTTGCCTCGCCTCCGTTCGGGCAGAGGAAGAGGAGGGAGGGACAGACTGGTCAAACCTGACCAGTGGGCCCTCTGGACCCACTGTCAGCGACCCCGTGTCTGTCCATGTGGTTAAGTGGAGGCGTAAAGCCTCAAGTATGCCTCCTCTGTACCGAAAGCGTAATCTCGTTTGAAACGTTTTCTTTTCTGTTTTATTTTAAAAACAGATTTGACCAAATCTTTGACTGGCTATAACTTTTTAAATATAAGTCCAAATGAGTTGATTCTTTTTCCTACCTTCCTCAAATTTGGTCTAGATTATTTTAAGATTTATTTGAAAAAAATTCAAGCAACTTTTTTGTACTATTTGAAATGTGTGTTAATTCAAATATATTTTTAAATAGGATTTTTGGGAGAGAGAAGAAACTTTCAAAAGTTTTGGAGAGCACCTCACCCCTCCACAACATTGAAGGCAAGCATTCTGAATCCCGGCATAATATTTTTTTGGTGTGATCGTGGATACATTTATAACACCACCGCATTTCGAAGGACTCGTTATTTCATGTGGTATGATCATATGCATGAGTGCATATTAGTGATTTCCAGGCTGTTGGAAATGAACACACTTGTGATGATAATCACCCTCATGTGCCTTGCATGCATACCGGCAGGAACCCGGGAAAACCTCAGCCTTGGGTAGGCATGAGTTTGTCGCCGGTCTCCGTCGGGATGGTTATGTCTGGTATGGCAGGGTAAGGTGATATGAGCGGTGACTCTGTTGGTTAAAATATATATTCGTTATACTAATCATGCAGGGAATACTTAAACCTCCTGAATCGACCGTAGATCGAGTCTTGTTCCAGTAACCCCATACTTGTTTCGTACTACCACTCGTCTCTACAGCAAGTAGAGTACGGTTCAGTAAGTTGTCAACCTCTTTCTAGCACACACCGTACAGAGAGGCCATGGTGGAAGATACCGGTTGTAGCTGGTAGGCAGGCCACCTGGTCCGGGGGCATGGGTGTTTCCGGTTGGGACCGAGAGGGGAGGCCACCCCTTAGAGCGCGCGATATAAATTTGATCCCATGCTACGCGAGGTTGTAGCCTCCCCACTTAGAGTTTGCTTAACAGGTGTCGTGGGTGATTCCAGACACGTGTGAGTTAAGCTGGTGTGTGCAAGTTAGGTGGTTTTCAACAAAAAGACCGTAGACGGAATTAGTCCCGATGGACTAAAGAAATCCGTTACTCGTGGGTAAAGAGTACACACTCTGCAGAGATTAAATCTATTCGAATAGCCGTGTCCTTGGTTAAGGATTACAGTCTGGGATGGGTCAGGTGTCGGTCTTAGTGTCGGTCTTCGGAGGTGAAACGGTTAACCAGAAATGGAATTACTACTCGTGACTTGTGATAACTATGATTATTATTATTGTTGACTAACCCGTGATATTATTGTTATTATCGAGTATCTCTGGGATGGTTCTACCTCCGAGATATTCACTATGATTGTTTATTTTAAAGCCCTTTATGTGGTGTCGCTCAGACGCCCGACTGTGGCATTCCTTTTAAAGCCCTTTATGTGGTGTCGCTCAGACGCCCGACTGTGGCATTTCTTTTAAAGCCCTTTATGTGGTGTCGCTCAGACGCCCGACTGTGGCATTTCTTTTAAAGCCCTTTATGTGGTGTCGCCCAGACGCCCGACTGTGGCATTTCTTTTAAAGCCCTTTATGTGGTGTCGCCCATACGCCCGACTATGGCATTTCTTTTAAAGCCCTTTATGTGGTGTCACTCAGACGCCGGACTGTGGCATTTCTTTTAAAGCCCTTTCTGTGGTGTCGCTCAGACGCTCGACTGTGGCCTTTCTTTTAAAGCCCTTTCTGTGGTGTCGCTCAGACGCCCGACTGTGGCCTTTCTTTTAAAGCCCTTTATGTGGTGTCGCTCAGACGCCCGACTGTGGCATTTCTTTTAAAGCCCTTTATGTGGTGTCGCTCATACGCCCGACTGTGGCATTTCTTTTAAAGCCCTTTATGTGGTGTCGCTCAGACGCCCGACTGTGGCATTTCTTTTAAAGCCCTTTATGTGGTGTCGCTAAGATGCCCGAGTGTGGCATTGCTTGTTATTTGTTTCATAAATTTTAATACTACCATGTTATTGCATTTTTATAAATAACTTGCTTGCACGCATCAGAGTTTCATTTATCGTTTGTGACTGACGTCATGAGCATAAAATATTTTTAGCACATCATTATTATATTATACCTGTGTTCATAATGTTTGCGAGTACATTCAAAGTACTCACTGGCTTGTCCCTGGCTATTGTCTTGGCCAGATTTTCTTGCTCGGAGAGGAGCGACGCAATGTCAGCCCCGGAACCCACACAATGGAGATAGCACCTCGCGAAGATAGGAGTTAACCTGGTCAGCTGTTCCCGTGGCAAATGGAGCCCCATAGACACTGATGTTTCACAAACCGCTTCCGCCATCAACCACTAGAAACCATTTGTTGTACTCACAGGCCAGAATGGTCTTGTACTACATATGTTGTATTCTGCTTGGAATTTCTGTATCAAGATGGAGCCTCATCAGCTAACAGTAATCCTAGGGCTGATGAGCACGACGGTCTTTTCTGGAAATTTATTACCCGGAGAACCGGTCGTGGCAGGTTGTGTTCGGTTCATCCGACAACATCCGTCGCGAAAAGCTCACTCTCCATCGCCCCATTCAAACAGTAGCACTTAAGCACTACTGGGGGGCGCGGCTATCGCCGGCCCTAATGCAATACCACATTACGTGTTTTTTTACGCTTAAGAATGCCAGGTCAACGTGGCATAATTTCATTAAAAGGTAACTCCGAGTGTTCCTCGACCACGGAGAACGTGAGACTGCTTCGACAGCCACACACTAATCAGACCTTGCAGGTCAAAGCCCCTAAAACCAGGTCATTCAGACCTCGGACATGGTTAGGCGAGTCCGGCGTAACTAAACAAGGGGCTTCCCAGCCGCATACCCCCTTTATAAGGGGCCGCATGTATAAATGATGAGAGCTAATAAAGTTCAACTTTCTTCATTTTATTCTATTTTAATACAACTTCTGCACAATATTTCTTGGAAACTAAATCCTTCTCCTTTATAGATGAAGCACGTGCTACACCCGTCCAGGATACAGCACAACGGAGACACAGGCGCAGACGTGCAGCAGGGACCTGTTGCAAGGATTCTTTTCAGATTAAGACCCTGCGTAAACCTTTCTTACTGTCTCTTGTTGATACACATCCCCCGGTTTCCCACCATAGCCGAGGAGGAGGCTGGCATTTTGGCATCGGCCGCGCCAGAAGTTCCCGCTTGTACCTGGACACGAGGGGCTTAGTGCATTGTTCTACCCGGTATCATAAAGACCGAACACCTCAGGGAGTGTTCGGCGTCTCGAGTTAGGCCTTATATGCATCAGCTCCGAATCATGTCTTTGGTAAAATGTTGGGTTTGCCCGGCTCCTATGTTTTGCTGCCTTACGTTCCGCATCATTGGCTAACGCGGCACCAGGAGAACTACTGCGATTGTGCCCCGGTTCGGCCGGGCGAGCACCTCAGTAGAGAAAGCCGAAAACTGACTGTCATGATATAGCGAGAGACTGGTCAACCACTCGATCGACCATTGGAATGTTTAGAATTCCTCCGCTTTGACGAAGGACCGCTTCTCGGTCAGGCACATACGCGCCCCGAGTTTGGGAAGAGCGGTGCCACCAGGGGCTATATAGTAGCCCCACATTCGAGCTCCTATGGCTAAGTGAAAGTGATAAAGCATTATAGTCCGGTTGCCTAGTTTGCTATGCTATCACCTCCTTAAAAGGACCAAGATGTTGGATTAAGTGTGAAAAGGCGTTTTTCTTTTTGCAAACACCCCCGCACCATGTGCGTGGGGGCTGAAGCCAAAGACTGCCATCTTTCAGATTATACATACACATACGGCCGCACAGGAGATAGTTCAATACTTGAACACACAAGTATAAAAAGTTATTACATTATAAACATGATCTCAGAAAATCATACATGTCATTCAAACATAACATCTTTCGAGCACTGCGACTCTATTAAACGAGCGCCCTGCAGGACTTCCTCAAAATAGTGCTCGGTGGGGAATCGGCTTTTGTCCGAACCCCGGGATGCAACAGCGGTGGCATCCATCTCCGCCCAGTATGTATTACCACGGGCGAGAGCCATCTGTGCACCTTCTATGCATGCCGACCGCTTCATCGCCCCAATACGCGGCACCACCCCAAGGAATTGCTGCAACAAGCCAAAATAACTCTTCGGCTTGGGCCTTTTCCGCCACAGATGAGCGACCACATCCGTCATGGCAAGTCCGGACAATCTATTCAGCTCAGCCCACTCAACCAGCCGATCACTCAATGGAAGTGGACGCTCCGGACTATGGAATTGAGACCAGAAAAGCTCTTCCATTTCGTGATCCTTCTGGCTTCGAAAGTGCACGACTCCGTCCGCCGCACTCGCCGCCAAGTCCAGATAAGGATCCTCCGCATCGTACAATCGGCCCAGGTGAGCATACTTCGGATCCGTGAACTTCCTACGCAGCATAAAGGGCTTTCCAGCCACAATGTCTCCGACCTGACGCAATTCCTCCTTCATAGCCCGCATCGCACTAGGGGCATCCTTGGCTTCGGCGTCGGCCTTCTTCAGGTCCTCTTGCTCCGCTCGGCGTTCTCTTTCAAGAACCTCTAGGCGGTTGGTAGCAACTTTTAATTTCGTGGCCATTCTGACCATCTCCTCCCTGCTTTGGCAGTGAGCAGCCTTCTCGGCTTCTCGCTCTTCTGCTGCCTTCGAGGCAGCCGCCTTGCTTTTTCTGGCTTGCTCCTTGGCCCGAGCAAGTTCTACTCGAAGGCCTTCCACAGCAGCAGCACTATCTGCATCAGGCATACAAATTGTAAGGAATGGGTGTCAGCTCCCTTACTAGGCGACCACAGAGCAACCACATACCTTGTGACTCATCAAATCGTTTATTGACCAGCGAGATGTCCGCATCCGCAACGTCGAGTTGCCTCTTCAGCTCGGCAAATCCATCAGTCCGGATGGCCACCGAACGTTCCGCCACCTGCATAGGAAAGGCGACAATCTATAACTGAGATTATGATCCTCGGCACGCTGTCGCTTCCGACAGCATACCAAGTCTCAGGGGCTACTATCTATACAGGGCGCACTTCATGTGCAAAACTGTTAAAAGGTATGTCATTTTTTGCGTACCTCAAATCCCGTCAGCAAACTTCCGACGGCCTCACACAACCCGCTTTCGGCGGACGAGATCCTCTCAATCACCATACTCATTAATGTGCGGTGATCTTCTGAGATGGACGCCCTCTTAAGCAAATCATGCAGCTCCACCGGCCGTACTCCAATGGGTGCCGAACTCTCCGGCCCCGCCGGACTCGGGGAGACCCTCTGTGATGACACCTCAGGGTCGCCCGCCCTGCATGACGGGGCGGCAGATGGAGGCGTTTCGCTCTCCATCATCTCCGAACAAAGGTCTCCCGACGATGAGCTGTGCTGAGAAGGGCTGAGATCCGAACTACAAGGTGAAAACTTCGGTTACCCTTAGAAATTAAACAGGGAGGTCCACTATTACAAAATCCCCCTCTTTACTTACGGCTCGCTAGAGGGCTGATTCCTCCGAGGAGACAGTACGGCCGGGGCTCTTCCCGGCACAGGACCTTCCGGTACAGATTTCTTTCCCCGCTTTGAGGCCTTGGCCTCCGGGTCTTCGGAAGCGGTCCTCTTCTCCCCCTGGAAGGAGGGACTATCGATTCCTCCCTTACTGAAAGCCTCCGTGGCTAAGGTGGTAGATCCCCTGTGCCCTTCTTCGCCCTCCTCCGAAGGTGCAACCTCTAACATTTTGATTAACACGGGATCCTGCGTGGTCTCAGGGAGGGGGGCCGAACACCATATCAGTTTTGCTTGCGCTATCCACTCATGTCCAAGGGATAGCTAATTAAAAGGCAAACCCACAGTAAATAAATGGACGATGTGTCTGGACACGGGGCTACTTACTTGAGTATCCGGGCGATTGCAGCTTAGGCCATCATCCTCGGTTAATTCCGGACGCATCTCTTGCAATCCGAAGAACAGTTTGTACATCTCCGCGGGAGTCAAACCCATGAAGTGTTGAAGAGCTCGTGGCCCCTCCGGATTAAATTCCCACAGGCGGAGGGGGCGACATTTGCAGGGTAGTAGGCACCGGATCAACATAACCTGTACCACTACGGCCAGATTGATCTCCCTTTCTTGGAGGCCTCGAATCCGGTCCTGCAACAGGGGAACGTCCTTGGACGGCCCCCAGTCATGCCCCTTGTTGACCCATGACGTCAGCCGCTGTTGAGGGCCCGAGCGGAAGACGGGCGGCAGCCTCTGCCTGCTGCCCCTGGGAGTGGTGATATAGAACCACTCCTGTTGCCACAAGCCGAGCTCCTCCAGAAAAGAGCCCTCGGGCCATGGAGCATCGGCCCTCTTACTTATAACTGCCCTCCGTAGTCTGCCTGACGCCCCTCAATCATCTTCGGCTCCACGTTGAAGGTTTTGAGCCACAAGCCGAAGTGAGGGGTAGTGCGGAGGAAGGCTTCGCTGACGACAATGAATGATGAGATGTGGAGGATAGACTCTGGAGCCAAGTCATGGAATTCCAGCCCATAGTAAAACATGAGCCCCCTCACGAAGGGATCCGTCGGGAAGCCTAAACCCCGATGGAGGTGAGACACGAACACGACGCTCTCGCCAAGCTCGGGAGTAGGAATAACTTGCCCTCAGGCAGGCAGCCTATGCGAAATCTCGTAGGTTAAGTACCTGGCGTCTCTTAGCTTTAGCACGTCCTCTTCCGTGACAGAGGAGGGCAGCCACCGGCCTCGTAGGTCGGGGCTGGACATTGTCAAAGATCGAAGGTACCTGAATATGGAGCCCTGGGTGTTGGAACTCGGGGCAAGCGGCGGATTCGAGAGAGGATTGAAGGAAAATAACGGGCCTTGGTATCATTATAAAGAGGGAGAATACCAAGAGCCGTCCCCGTGACCGTTTGGAACCCGCCTTCGATGGAGGGGGCGTGGCAACGGGCGCGGTTGGGTTACCCACGTCCGTACTGACGGGAATCCCGGAATAAGGGGAACACAATCTCTGCTTCGACAAGACGTGCCAAGGAAACCGCCTCGCTAAACGCGCGGAGGTGGAACAATAAAAACAATTCGAGTAAAGGCTTGGTATGGTGTGACGTCACGCCACAAAATACGTCAGCAGATTGAACTTGTGTAATATTATTCTCTCTACGGTGGTACGTGGAATTTATTTTTGCAGAGCCGGACACTATCCTGATGTTCACAATCTTCTATAAATTATTCGGAGGAAGAACCCGCCTTGCAATGCCGAAGACAACATGCGCGCCGGACTCGCCGTCATTGAAGCCTGGTTCAGGGGCTACTGAGGGAGTTCCGGACTAGGGGGTGTCCGGATAGCTGAACTATCATCATCGGCCGGACTCCAAGACTATGAAGATACAAGATTGAAGACTTCGTCCTGTGTCCGGATGGGACTTTCCTTGGCATGGAAGGCAAGCTTGGCGATACTGATATGTAGATTTCCTACCATTGTAACCGACTCTGTCTAACCCTAGCCCTCTCCGGTGTCTATATAAACTGGATGGCTTTAGTCCATAGGACGAACAACAATCAAACCATAGGCTAGCTTCTAGGGTTTAGCCTCCTTGATCTCGTGGTAGATCTACTCTTGTAACACACATCATCAATATTAATCAAGCAGGACGTAGGGTTTTACCTCCATCAAGAGGGTCCGAACCTGGGTAAAACATCATGTCCCTTGTCTCCCGTTACCATCCGCCTAGACGCACAGTTCAGGACCCCCTACCCGAGATCCGCCGGTTTTGACACCGACAGAGGTGGTGACGACGACGCCTGCGCCGACCATGTTCCCCGTTGCGTCCACGCCCCCATGCGTCCCCGTAGCCCCCACGACATCTGCGGCTGCGTGCGACGGGGCCTTCAAGCTGGAAGAGTGAGCTGCGGCACCGGGCTTCTTCTTGGGGGCCATGGTCGATGGAGCTGTTGATGAAGAAAATGACAATGAAGATGACACACTACATACGCTTCTCGAGTTTGCGCAAGTTCTCTCCCCTACCTACCGCGCCAAAGATGTCGTGGGAAACCATAGCCACCTATTGGGTCTTGAGCCCCTTTTCGTTTGACAGGGGGAATGAGCACGTTGCACAAAGATCTGAAAACGTGATGCAGCACGACAAAGATCACACGGGCAGTTTTACCCAGGTTCGGGCCGTCGCGGGGCGTAAAACCCTACTCCTACTTTGGTGGATTGATGGTGGACTGTGGTGGAAAATGCAAGGATTTTGCTCGGCAGGGTTGCCTCGGGGCGAGAGCGGCTACGCACGTATGACTATACAGGGGTCCGAATCCTTCCTATGGTTGCCATGGGCCTCCTTTTATAGATCAAGGGGTCAACACAGTGGCATGCACAGATTAGATAGCGAACAGTGCTATCATACCTAACTCTGCAGACAGGGCAGACCATATTAAATGTGCCGCTACTGTCACATCATGGCTTGCCCAACAAGCCTTGCTAGGCGGATTGGCCACCTTCTCTCCTGTCTGCATGACACGTCGCTGGACTGGTTTCATCTAGAGGTGTTTTCCGTTGGAAGTGGCTGGCATGTGGCAAGGAACAACCACTTAGTCACTTGGGGGCTTGACACCGCATCGATTGATGACTTGCGTCACTGTGAGGTGGAGCGGTGGAGCCTTGGTGGGGTGGTTTGCCTTCACTCTGCTCGACAGGCCTACCGGGATGATCTTGGTGTCTTGTCGTGAAAGCAACATTGGCCCCGCTGGGCTCGCCTTCCCGGCAAGGGATATTCTTCCTTACCGGTGCTTTGCTTCTTTAGCTTGTCTTGGTCCTCTTGATCTGCACTCTGATTTCTCAAAGAGCTCATCTCTTGTGCTTGGCCTTGTCTTGGTCGTTGCAACTTTGCTCTTTTTAGGCCTGTGCGCAGTCTGAGCAACAGACCCAGGGTTTGTTGCACCGACATGTGCGAAGGGCCTTTCTTTTACTTTTATGCAGAGTCAAAGTTTTCTCCCCTGTTCCTTTTTATTTTTCTCCTTTGGCAAGCATCATGTGGTACGAAAGGATCTAGGCACATATATCCAGCTGAATATGAGTAGGCATGAGTTATTATTGTTGACATCACCTTTGGGGGTGAATAAGTTGGGTGGCGAAACTATAAGCCCATATCTTTCTATGTGTGTGGTTAAAACTTTTTGTCCATGGGTACGCTATGAGTGTTAGCAATCATAGAAGATTATATGATGGTTGAGTATATGGACTTGCCTAAAGGCTCTGACACGTGACCCTTCCCGAAAATATGATGAATTGTAGTTGCAAAGTTGATTGAGAACATAGTTTGTTGGTTTTCAATAAGGTTTATGCTTTATACTTCAATGTTGTTATGAATTGTTACTTGTGCATAAGTAGTTATATGACTCATGTTATATGATAAAAGTTATGTGATAAAAGTTATGTGATAAAAACCCTATGTTTAAGTTCCTTGCTGCTATGATAATGTGCATGATTCTTCTATGTCCGTATTTTTTTTATCGACACCTCTCTCTCTCTCTCTCTAAACATGTGGACATGTGTTTTGATTTCGGTTTTCGCCTGAGGACAAGCGAGGTCTAAGCTTGGGGGAGTTGATACGTCCATTTTGCATCATGTTTTGCTACTATTATTTATACTGTTTTTATGCATAATAATGCTTTTGGAGTAATTCTAATGCCTTTTCTCTCATAATATTCAAGGTTCACAAAAGAGGGAGAATACCGGCAGCTGGAATTCTGGACCTGAAAAAGCTACATCAGGCCACCTATTCTGCACAACTCAAAATGAGCTGAAACTTGACAGGGATTTTTTATGGAATAAATAAGAATTATTGGAGCAAATAACTATCAGAGGGGCCCACCAGGTGGGCAGAACCCACCTAGGCATGCCAGGGAGCCCAGGCGCGCCCTAGTGGGTTGTGCCCTCCTCAGCCAACCTTCGGTGCCCATCTTCTGGTATATAAGTCATTTTGACGTAGAAAAAATCAAGGGACGACTTTCAGGACGAAGCACCGCCGTCTCGAGCCGAAACTTGGGCAGGAGCACTTTTGTCCTCCGGCGAAGCGATTCCACCGGGGGAACTTCCCTCCTGGAGGGGCAAATCATCGTCAGCGTTGTCACCAACAACTCTCCCATCTTGGGGAGGGTAATCTCCATCAACATCTTCAACAACACCATCTCTTCTCAAACCCTAGTTCATCTCTTGTGTTCAATCTTTGTACCAGAACATTAGATTGGTGTTTGTGGGTGAGTAGTAGTGTTGATTACATCTTGTAGTTGATTAATATATGGTTTATTTGGTGGAAGATTATATGTTCAGATCCATTATGCTATTGAATACCCTTCTAATCTTGAGCATGATTATCATTTCTGAGTAGTTACTTCTGTTCTTGAGGTCACGGGAGAAATCTTCTTGCAAGTAATCATGTGAACTTGATATGTGTTCGATATCATGTGAATGTCGACTACATGACACTTCACCTTGTTAGGGCCTAAGGGAATGCATTGTGGAGTAGTTACTAGATGATGGGTTTGCGTGAGTGACAAAAGCTTAAACACTAGTTTATGTGCTACTTCGTAAGGGACTGATTTGGATCCAAAGTTTAATGCCATGGTTATATTTTATCTTAATACTTTTCTCGTAGTTGCGGATGCTTGCAAGGGGGTTATTCATAAGTAGGAGGTTTGTTCAAGTAAGAACAACACCTAAGCACCGGTCCACCCACATATCAAATTGTCAAAGTAGCGAACACGAATCAAACCAGCATGATGAAAGTGACTAGATGATATTCCTGTGTACCCTCAAGAACACTTTGCTTATCATAAGAGACTATTTTGGCCTGTCCCTTGCCTCAAAAGAATTGGGCTACCTTGCTGCACTTTTGTTACCATTACCGTTACTTGCTCGTTACAAATTACCATCCTATCAATCTACTTGTTACATATAATTTCAGTGCTTGTAGAGAATACCATGTTAAAAACCACTTGTTTTCTCCTTCTGCTCCTCGTTGGGTTCTACACTCTTACTTATCGAAAGGACTTCGATTGATCCCCTATACTTGTGGGTCGTCACGTCCCTAGACCTCCTCGCGACCAACTCCTTAGCTCCTTCCCCCTTATTCGACTTCCCAATCTCCGTCCGCCGCCGCCGCGGACAGGGCTTCTTAGGGGAGGCTCTCTGCAGCCAAGAAAGGGAAGAAAATGGTGGAGGAGGTGGAGCCGCCGAAGCCGACGCTGGTGAGGTATAGAGGTCAGGCCCGAGGTTTTCCACGGCGGCAAGGGTTCCTCCTCGGGGCCAGACGCGCTCCACATCTGCCGCAGCAGAGATCGGCCCAAGCACCTGCGGGATGGCCATGGTTCGTGGTCATGGGAGGCATGGCGGAGGTCGCACACGAGTTTATCGTGGGGCTACACCACCCGCCTTGCAATCAACTTCGGCTTCTAGACTCCTTTGCAATGATGACAAGCCTCTGGGCCTGTGGCTACAGGCAGACGATAGCTGAAACGGCTCCTTCTGGGTAGCGGTAGAGTTTTCCCCCACCGGGTTAATGTTCCTGGCCCGGGGTGGAAGTCGTTCACCCGCTCCCACGATCTGAAGCGTGGGCAGGTTCTGCAGTTCAGGTTCGACAGAGCTGCTACCCTCTTCGTGAAGTTCTTCGGGGTCGCCGGCGGCCGCGTGGAGTGCTACGCGGAGAGCGAGAGCGGAAGCGGCTCCGACTCCTTTAGCGGGAGTGAAAGCGATGGGAGGCCCCGGAGCATCATGAGCAAAGAGGAGGAGGATGACTTGCCGCAGGCGGCGCCTGAGGCAAACCCTTGAGTATGATCCCTTCCTTTTGCCCCTGCGCAACCAATGTAGCCCGGTGGGGCAGGAAAATATCTTGTATGGTACTATATGTCTAAGTACTTGATGATTCCTGCATTTTTGGTCTGTCCCCAGGATCTTTTATTTCCTTCTTAGACTACCCTTGTGCCATGTGTCGACGGGAACCAGCTCCTTGAGCGGGCTATGACCGTCGTAGGTATGCTTGGAGCGTCCACTCAACAAGGCCAGATGGTGTAAGGCTCTTGGGGCCAGTAGAAGCCCCTGAGGCATGATGCTCAGGGTCCCCCCCTTGACGCGCAAGTGATGACCCACAAGTATAGGGGATCTATCGTAGTCCTTTTCATAAGTAAGAGTGTCGAACCCAACGAGGAGCAAAAGGAAATGACAAGCGGTTTTCAGCATGGTATTTCTCTGCAAGCACTGAAATTATCGGTAACAGATAGATGTATGATAAGATAATTCGTAACGGGTAACAAGTGACAAAAGTAAACAATGTGTTTCAAGGTGGCCCAATCCTTTTTGTAGCAAAGGACAATCCTGGACGAACTCTTATATAAAGCAAAGCGCTCCCGAGGACACATGGGAATTATTGTGAAGTTCGTTTTCATCATGCTCATATGATTCGCGTTTGTTACTTTGATAATTTGATATGTGGGTGGACTAGTGCTTGGGTGCTGCCCTTCCTTGTACAGGCCTCCCACTTATGATTAAGCCCTCTCGCAAGCATCCGCAACTACGAAAGAATAATTAAGATAAATCTAACCATAGCATGAAACGTATGGATCCAAATTAGCCCCTTACGAAGCAACACATAAACTAGGGTTTCAGCTTCTGTCACTCTAGCAACCCATCATCTACTTATTACTTCCAATGCCTGCCCCTTGGCCCAAATCATGGTAAAGTGTCATGTAGTCGATGTTCACATAACACCGTTAGAGGAAAGATAACATACATCTCATCAAAATATCAAACGAATACCAACATCACATGATTACTTATAACAAGACTTCTCCCTTGTCCTCAATAACAAACATAACTATTCCCAAGCATATTCATGTTCATAATCAGAGAAGTATTAATTATCATTAAGGATCTGAACATATGATCTTCCACCGAATAAACCAACTAGCATCAACTACAAGGAGTAATCAACACTACTAGCAACCCACAAGTACCAATCTGAGGTTTTGAGGCAAAGATCGGATACAAGATATGAACTAAGGTTTGAGAGGAGATGGTCTTGGTGAAGATGTTGATGGAGAATGACCCCCTCTCGATGAGAGGATCAATGGTGATGACGATGGTGATGATTTCCCCCTCCTAGATGGATGTTTCCCTGGTAGAACAGTTCCGCCGGAGCCCTAGCTTGGTCCCCCCAGGTTCCGCCTCGAG
This sequence comes from Triticum aestivum, assembly GCF_018294505.1. Lineage (NCBI taxonomy): Eukaryota > Viridiplantae > Streptophyta > Magnoliopsida > Poales > Poaceae > Triticum > Triticum aestivum. The sequence continues at coordinate 385,720,855 of NC_057810.1, read as the reverse complement.
ACGGTGGCGCTTCGTCCCGAAAGCATCCTTCTTACTCCCTCCGTTCCTTGATATAAGGTGTATAGATTTTTGAGAAAAAATCCGAAATATAAGTTGTATTACGTTGTACCACTCGTTTGGATAATTTTTTTAGGGATTTGATTACATTTTCTTATACTAGGCAAGCTCCTCTATTATATCATGTCAATTAGTCAGGTGTAGTCTCGCCAAAAACTTGTGAAATTTCCGCTCCACATGCGTTCTTTAATTTTCATGCCAAAAACTATACACCCTATATTTAGGAATGGAGGGAGTATTTGTTTCCAGGTCAAAACACACCATATAGCAGAAGATGGGCGTCAGGGGCCTGCCAGGGGGGCCACAAGGACAGAGGGCGCGCCCTCCACCCTTGTGGATGGCAGGTGCCCCCCTCTGGTGCTTTCTTTGCCCAATATTTTTATTTATTCCAAAATGATTCTCCGTGAAGTTTCATGACTTTTGGATTTGTGCAGAATAGGTCTCTAATATTTGCTCCTTTTACAGTCCAGAATTCCAGCTGCCGGCATTCTCCCACTTCATGTAAACCTTATAAAATAAGAGAGAATAGGCATAAGTATTATGATATAACGTGTAATAACAGCCCATAATGCGATAAATATCAATATAAAAGCATGATGCAAAATGGACGTATCAACTCCCCCAAGCTCAGACCTCGCTTGTCCTGAAGCGAAAGTCGAAATCAAAAAATACGTCCACATGTTTAGAGACAGAGGTGTCGATAAAATAATATACGGACATGAGGGCATCATGATCATCTTTAGAACAACAACATATATTGTCATATAATTTCTTATGCTAAAGTAACAATTCATTCACAAGGTAAAGTATGAATCAGAAACTTCATTGAGAACTAACAAACTATGATCTCAGTCATTGAAGCAATTTAAATTTATCATAACATCGGAAAGAGTCAATATAAGAGCTTTTTAGCAAGTCCACATACTCAACTATCATTTAGTCTTTCACAATTGCTAACACTCACGCGATACTTTATGAAGATAGGGGCTTATAGTTTTGCCTCCCAACCTTTTACCTCAAGGGTAATGTCAACAATAATACTTTATGAAAACATACATCCGAGTGGATATATATATATATGGATATTTCAAACACATAGTCCTTGCCAAAGGAAAAAGTGTAAAAAGGAAAGGTGAAGATCACCATAAGTCTTGTATAAGGGCAGAAGATAAAAGTAGAAGATAGGCCCTTCACAGAGGGAAGCAGCGGTTGTCTTGCACTTTTATGGTTGGATGCACAAAATCTTAATGCAAAAGAACATCACTTTATATTGCCGCTTGTGATAAGGACCTTTATTATGCAGTCCGTCGCTTTTATTTCTTCCATATCACAAGTTCGTATAAAGCTTATTTTCTTCACACTAATAGATCATACATATTTAGAAAGCAATTTTTCTTGCTTGCACCCATGAAAACTTACTTGAAGGGTCTTACTCAATCAGTAGGTTGGTATGGTGGGCTCTCATGGCAAAACTAGGTTTAGGGATATTTGGAAGCACAAGTAGTATCTCTACTTGGTGCAAAGAATTTGGCTAGCATGAGAGGGAAAGGCAAGCTCAACATGATGGAGGATCCATGACAATATAACTTCTATTCAGATATAGGAAAACATAACCCATTATGTTGTCTTCCTTGTCCAACATCAACTTTTTAGCATGTCATATTTTAAAGAGTGCTCACAATTACAAAAGATGTCCAAGATGGTATATTTATATGTGAAGCCTCTCTTTCTTTATTACTGCCTATTAACTGCAACAAACCAAAACTATGTTTGTCAACTCTCAACAACTTTTATTCATCATACTCTTTATATGTGAAGTCATTACTCTCCATAAGATCAATATATGATCTTTTTATTTCTTTTTACTCTTTGTTTAATTCCCTCAAGATCATAGCAAGATAGCAAAGCCCTCAACTCAAAATTACTCTTTATTATATATAACTCACGGACTCGATTACATAGATAGAGATCAAAACAAAATTCAAAGCTAGATCATACTAGAACATTATTCTACTAGATCAAGATATAACCAAAAGGATCAAACTAAGAAAAATGATAAAGGGTTTAACACCAATAATCTAGTTCACATCACCATGTGATTTAACACCAATAGTTCACATCTATATGTGATTAACACTCATAGTTCACATCGCCATGTGACCAACAAAAAAAGGGTTTACTAGAGTCAATAATCTAGTTCACATCGCTATGTGATTAACACCCAAAGAGTACTAAGGTGTGATCATGTTTTGCTTGTGAGAGAAGTTTTAGTCAACGGGTCTACCATATTCAGAGTTGTATGTATTTTGCAAATTTTCTATGTCTACAATGCTCTGCATGGAGTTACTCTAGCTAATTGCTCCCACTTTCAATGTGTATCCAAACTGAGACTTACAGTCATATGGGTCGGTGTAAAAGCTTGCATTGATGTAACCCTTTACGACGAACTCTTTATCACCTCCATAACCGAGAAATGTTTCCTTAGTCCTCTTAGGTAACTAAGGATAACTTTGACCGGTGTCCAGTGATGCACTCCTGGATCACTATCGTGCCCCCTTGCCAAACTCATGATAAGGTACACAATAGGTCTGGTACACCACATAACATACTTTATAGAACCTATGGCCGAGGCATAGGGAATTACTTTCATTCTGTTTCTATTTTCTCCTGTAGTCGGGTTTTGAGTCTTACTCAACTTTACACCTTGGAACACAGGCAAGAACTCCTTCTTTGACTGTTCCATTTTGAACTTCTTCAAAATCTTGTCAATGTATGTACTCATTGAAAAAGCTTATCAAGCGTCTTGATCCATCTCTATAGATCTTGATGCTCAATATGTAAGCAGCTTCACCGAGGTCTCTTTGAAAAACTCCTTTCAAACTCTCCTTTATGATTTCCAAAAAGTTCTACATCATTTCCGATCAACAATATGTCATTCACATATACTTATTAGAAAGGTTGTAGTGCTCCCACTCACTTTCTTGTAAATATAGGCTTCACAGCAAGTTTGTACAAAACTATATGCTTTTATCAACTCATCAATGCGTATATTCTAGCTTCGAGATGCTTGCACCAGTCCATAGATGGATCGCTGAAGCTTGCACATTTTGTTACCACCTTTAGGATTGACAAAACCTTCTGGTTGCATCATATACAACTCTTCTTTAATATCCATTAAGGAATGCAGTTTTTGACATCCATTTGCCAGATTCCATAATCATAAAATGTGGCAATTGCTAACATGATTCGGACAGACTTAAGCATCGCTACAGGTGAGAAAGTCTCATCATAGTCAACTCCTTAAACTTTGTTGAAAAACTTTTGCCACAAGTCGAGCATTGTAGATAGTGACATTACTATAAGCGTCAGTCTTCTTCTTGAAGATCCATTTATTCTCAATGGCTTGCCGATAGTGAGATATATGGATCCTATCTCAGATTTTGTGGCCTCAAGCCATCTGTTGGAATCTGGGCTCATCATATGTTCTTCATAGTTCAGAGGTTCATCATGGTCAAGTAACATGACTTCCAGAACAGGATTACCGTACCACTCTCATGCGGATCATACTCTGGTTGACCTACGAGGTTCTGTAGCAACTTGATCTGAAGTTTCATGATCATTATCATTAGCTTCCTCTCCAGTTGGTGTAAGCATCACGGGAATGGATTTCTCGGATGAGCTACTTTCCAAATTGAGAGAAGGTACAACTACCTCATCAAGTTCTACTTTCCTCCCACTCACTTCTTTCGAGAGAAACTCCTTCTCCAGAAAGGTTTCGTTCTTAGCAACAAAGATCTTGCCTTTGGATCTGTGGTAGAAGGTGTACCCAATTATTTCCCTAGGGTATCCTATGAATATGCACTTCTTCAATTTGGGTTCGAGCTTATTAGGCTGAAGCCTTTTTACATAAGCATCACAGCCCCAAACTTTAAGAAACGATATTTTAGGTTTGTTGCTAAACCACAGTTCTTACGGTGTCGTCTCAAAGGATTTTGACGGTGCCCTGTTTAACGTGAATGCAACTGTCTCTAATGCATAACCCCAAAACGATAGTGGTAAATCAGTAAGAGATATCATAGATCACACCATATCTAATAAAGTGTGGTTATGACATTCGGACACACCATTATGTTGTGGTGTTCCAGGTGGCGTGAGCTATGAAACTATTCCACATTGTTTTAAATGAAGGCCAAACTCGTAATTCAAATATTCACCTCTATGATCAGATCGTAGAAACTTTATTTTCTTGTTGCAATGATTCTCCACTTCACTCTGAAATTCTTTGAACTTTTCAAATGTTTCAGACTTGTCTTTCATTAAGTAGATATACCCATATCTGCTCAAATCATCAGTGAAGGTCAGAAAATAACGATACCCGACACGAGCCTCAACACTCATCGGACCGCATACATCAGTATGTATTATTTCCAATAAGTCGGTAGTCATCTTGCCCATAAGGCACGGTTCGCAAGTATCAAATGATTCATAATCAAGTGATTCCAAAAGCCCATCAGCATGGAGTTTCTTCATGCGCTTTACACCAATATGACCTAAATGGCAGTGCCACAAGTATGTTGCACTATCATTATCCACTTTTCATCTTTTGGCATCAAAATTATGAATATGTGTATCACTACGATCGAGATTCTATAAACCATTAACATTGGGTGTATGACCATAGAAGGTTTTATTCATGTAAATAGAATAACAATTTGTAACATCCCAAAATTCTAAATTTTGGAATGTTATAAACAAATAGATTTGATTGATTGTTTGATTGATTGAGTGAAATTCGAAACTTTTGTAAGTTAAATGAGAGGAAATAAAAGGACTTTCCCAAACTTTCATTTTCTTTTCTGATCTTCGTGAATTCAAATTCTTTTCACCACCAAAACCCTGGAGAGAAGATGACATGACTTCTTCCATTTATTTAAATGACAAGGGGTGTTGAAAATATTTGAATTTCACTTGGGAAATATTTCCAACCTAGGAACTTTATGCAACTCAATGATTTTCACGAGCGAAGATAAAATGACTTCTTCAAAACATATGAAATATGAGTTGGGAGTTTCAAAGAATTAAATTCAGAGTTCTTTTGAATTTATTTTCAATTTGGAGTTATTTGTGTTTTATTCAAATTATTTTTCTCCAAAAATTAAATATATGGAAAATAGGGTAACATGATTCCCTACATCAGAAAAATTGGAGAGAAATAAATTTGAATTAATTTTGGTATTTTTCAAATGATTTTTACTGGATTTTACTAGGGCAGAAGCACTCTTTGCTTTATTTGAATTTGTGAGTATTTTATTTGACTCTACAAAAATGTTCAGCTTATAGGAAATCTTTTTCTGAAAATTTTGATATATTATATGCTTATATAATATTTCTATTTCTTTTGTTTTTATTTTGTTTGTCTGTTTAATACTTTTTAAAAAAAAACTTCCGCCGACTGGGCCGGCCCACCTAGCCAGCCAGGCCACGGCCCAGCCAGCCCACGTCGCCCGCGCCGCTCGTCCCCGAGCTCGGGACGAAGTCCCGAGCCGCCACGGCATCGCCGCCGCCGCCGTGACCGCCCCGGCCTCTCCTTGGCCCCTTCCCCAAACCGTCGTCGCCCCCCCCCTATAAATTCGGGCGCCCCGGGACCCCGACCCCCTTTCTCTCCTCCTCCCTAGCCGCCGCACTCCACCGCCGGAGTTGTGAGCTCCGCCGGAGATCCGCTCGTCGCGCCACCGCCCATCGACAGATCCGCCGCCGCCGCCGTTGCCAACCGCCGCCGCCGCTGCTCTGCACCACCGCCGTTGCCGCACTCCGCCCGCGCCACCTCCGCCATCTCGCCGCCCTCGCCCCGCGTCGTGAAGCCTCGCCACGCCGGAGCTCGCCGTCGCCACTGCCCCGCCTCGCCGGAGAAAGCCGCCGTCGCCGCCGGTTCATCTCACCCAAGAAAACCGATCCGGTTTTTCTTTTAAATCGTTTTTTTAAAAACCCTAGACTAGATCTGCCTTTTTTAGGTTTTATTAAGCAGCGAATGCCCATTGTTTATATCTTATAAATGAGCATTCGTTATTTAGACTTTTCTTTTCTGTTAGTTTTACTCAGAGGACATCTTTGTAGATGTTTTATTTACAATTTAGTCCCTGATCTTCAAACCCTCACTACTTTTTACCCGTTAGTCAGAATCTAACGAAACCAATGCCCACTTCTTCGTTATGATCCCCTCTATCCAGTAAAACAACTTAAGAATGTTTTTGAAATTTTAAAATTTGAATTTCAAGCAGTTTAGTATTTGAACTTCGTTTGATTGTAACCTGAGTTTTATAACTCCGATTTATTTGATTCTTTTTGCAAATTAAAGCTCTTGACCTAAACTTTCTGATAAGGCCAAATTCACATAATTTTGGTACTGTTAGAAATTGTTTTATGTTGCAAGAGTTATTCGCCTAGTTTTGATGTTTTCTGAATCGTACTCTTCGTTGTTTCCGATCTTTTGAGTGATTGCTTATGTGTGGTTACCATTGCTTGCTCACGATAGATTGACCGGAGTTTGACGAGTAGAACTATCAAGAGTTTTGAGTGCGAATCACCTTCATCAACATTGCAGGCAAGTTCACACTTTGATCATATCCCTTATTACCCAGTTTTTATGCATTAGATCAATCCTCAAACATTGCATGATTAGGATCTAATTAAATTGTGGGTTTTGGGAAAGTAGTTGAGGTAGTACCTATTACCTGTTTTGTTTTCAAACCCTTGGGAGTTACTTCTACGTTTGCTTATTATGCCATGCTATGCTAGTACATGTGGATTGGGTGAGTGAATTTCCATGCCAGATGTGAGATTTTTAATTAATGGTTTATTTAAGGTGGCAACTTAAACACACATCTGGGTGGATTGAGGCACCTGGTTACTCCAGGACTTGCCTGTCTACGCACCTGGGTTTCCAGGACTTGCCTGTATTTCTTCGGACCGCCACCCATGCTCAAAGGGATCATGAGAATATTCAAACTAGAAACTTCCGTGTGCAGCCACAAGCCATTATGGGCTCTGGCATGGTTGATTAAGTTGTGCGAACTCTTACGAGTAGACTAGCAGATGTAGGGGAAAGTAGGTGTACCGGTCTACCCACATGTAAGGTGCTAGCACTTCCGAAAGACTGTCTCGGTCATCCGTTTCTCAAACATCATGTAGTGCGAGAAATCAAACGGAGGCGATCGAGTCTTGTGGGAAAAGTGCGCAAACCTCTGCAAAGTGTATAAACTAATCATGGTTAGCCGTGTCCCCGGTTATGGACATCTTGAGTATCTAGTACTTGGATATCATGTGAATCTCATCACTGTTACTTCTAATTAATATTGTTGGGATATTAATGAGTACTTTTAATTGGGATTGAGAATGCTGTCAACCATTCTCAATGTTTAACAACCACCATGATAGTTAAATAAACTTATTCCTTTGCAGTAGGGAAAACTTGGCTTTACGCAAAACTGTAACCATAGAGCTTTTCCACCAGCCAAATATGCATGTTGTGATAGCCTTTATTCATCATTGCTCTATGGTGTGAATTTGCCAGTACATTCAATGTACTGACCCTTTGTGGCTGCAACGTCTCATGTTGCAGGATCTTACGACGAGTAAGTGATAGGTTAGGGTTACGATTCCTATACTCAACTTTGCCGTTGGTGTTGATGGGAATCCACAACCTTGTTACTTCCGCTATTTTGGATTGAGGTAATAGTATTTACGTTACTTTAAACATGTGATTTACCTCTGTTATAAATCCTCGAGTACTGTGTGTGTCAGCATACCGATCTAGGGATGACACTTAAGCACAGAGACTTGATCCATTCAGGTCGGGTCGCTACAAGATGGTATCAGAGCACATGTTGACTATAGGACGTGACCCTAGAAACTAGCAAGCCCGTAGGAAAGATTTTTCTCTACAACTTTCTTTTCAAAAGAATCTTTTACCTCTCTTCTCTTCTGAGCTTATTCAAATATTCCCTTTCTAGTGAGACCATACCCCTTTCCCCTTTTGACCCCTCGAAGATTCGACTGATGAGACCACTCCAAGAAGTACAAGATATCGGACAACTAAGACTACTTTGGAATGAAGAGGATTTTACCATACATTATAATGATGGAAACTACGACGGATAAAGACTTCGAAGACTAGGAGAATATGAAGAATTTCCAGATTTGGTGTGACCAAGGAAGGCTACACTTATGGAAACTTGATAGACTATGGAAGTTGTCAATACCCGAAATCAAGATGTATTGGAAAAAGACCAGAACATGGAGCATTAGAACTCAAAGTTTTGTCAAGAAAACCCTAAGGCAGGAGATATCAACGATGGAATGATAGCTCATGGAAATGACAAGAGCAGAAACATGGACATTCATGATGTTATCGTTTGCCTATGCCATTGTCACCACGCGGAGTTAAGCATGCAAATGCACGAAAGGATTTGATGGTAGAAGGCTGATGGAGGATCTGTCAGCAAAGGTTGCAATTTTAACATAGCTGGTGTATCACCAGGATCTAGAGTATTACATCAAGGGTTTTAAGATGGACTTTAGGAAGTCATATTTGACAAGGAGGCAATTCGTGAAGATCTCAGGAAACAAAAGCTGAAGTAGCTAAACTGGAGGAGCAAAACCTCGAGATACCGGAGATTTGCCAGGAGCTGAAGGATAGAAGGACATGGTTCATGTCAAGGAGGTTGAAACCCAGAAGTTTGGAACGCAACTCCAGAATATTAAAGGACGTCAGGAGAAACTTCGCGTCAACAGAGATGATCTGGTAAAGGAACTTGAGAAGGACAAGTATGATCAGAAGGAGCCATCGGAGACATGACCAAGACTTGAAGAGTTTGATGATGTTGAGATTTATTGACCATTAGAAGACCAAACCCCTGTTTTATACCTACATTAGATGCGACGATTGTGAGTTGTCATTTGTTTGTTGTTTTCCGACAGCCACAATAAAATCTGCCTTTTCAAAACTTTTGTTTGTATTGTATGCATCCCTTTTGATTTCTCTTATCCCACCCAAACCCATGGACCCAATAGAGGATGAATGGAGATGAGCTCATATTATCTGGACCGATGAGTCAATTGGAGACAGACCGATGGATTCAGAACATGGAGGATCACATGAAGAATAACCCTATAGCCGGAAAGGATATGGCCCAGCATGCTCTTCAATGCTTTGAAAGAGGTGCTGCTACTTGGTGGAGGATGTACCAAACCATCAATGGATGGCAAGGAGTAACCACTTGGAAGGAATTTAAGCTGACTCTGTAAAAATCTTGGTTTGTGTCCCAGAAGTTGAAGCCTTATGGAAATGATATGAAGAAACCTTGTGCATACAAGCTTTGTGGAGAAATAGGACACAACCATAAAGAAAACAAGGATGAATACCCTCATAAGCGGAGGATTACCAAAGGAGTTAGCCGAGGATTTTCAGGGAACTCCGGTTGGAGATTGTTCCCAAAGGTTTTGTTGCAGCAATGGAAGTTCAGTCTACATTGTTGGGAAAGATCCGTGAAGCTCAGAAGGATGACAAAGAGATTGCTGAGGTAAAAGAGAGGATGAGAAAAGGAGAGGCCAAAGGTTTTCGTAAGGATGAGCACGGCACCTTATGGTTCGAGGACCGTGTATATATTCCCAATAATGCAAAGATCAGGAAGTAAATACTTCAAGAGGGTCATGACTCACCATACTCAATTCGCCCCGGAAACACCAAGATATATTTGGATTGAAGGAGTGTTTCTGGTGGACTGGTATGAAGAAGGATATTATGGAGTATGTAGTCGTAGGTGATGTATGCCAGAGAGAGTAAAAGCAAAGCATCAGAAGCCAGCAGGATTACTACAGCCTATGTCGATACCCGAATGGAAGTGGGATAAGCTTGGCATGGATTTCATTACCGGATTTCCCAGAACCCGAACAGGATATGACTCTATCTGGATAGTTGTTGATTCGCTTGACCAAAGTGGCTCACTTTATCCCAGTGAAAACCACCTATACAAGTGAGAAGTTGGCCAAGATATATTGACCAAGATCGTACGTCTGCATGGAGTTCCGAGGACCATCGCATCAGATAGAGGAAAACAGTTTACCTCAAAGTTTTGGAATCAGCTGCACCAGACTTTGGGTACTAGGCTAGAGTTCAGTATAGCCTTTCATCCGCAGACAGATGGATAAACTGAGAGAGTCAATCAGATTCGAGAGGACATGTTGAGAGCGTGTGCACTCGATTATGGATCTAGTAGGGATGATAATCTACCTTACGTGGAGTTCTCATACAACAACAGTTACCCAGCCAGTTTGAAGATGGCCCCTTTTGAAGCTTTGTATGGGAGAAGGAGCCATACACCGTTGCTGTGGGATGAAGTTGGAGACCGTCAGTTGTTTGGAACAAATGTGATCAAGGATCAAGAGAATGTTAAGTTGCTTCAAGAGAGACTGAAGGTAGCTCAGTCCTGGCAGAAGAGTATTGCAGACTCAAAAACACAAGGAGGTAGTCTATGAAATTGGAGATAGAGCATGTCTTCGTGTGTCCCGTCTACGAGGAGTTAAACAATCTGGAGTTAAGGGAAAGTTAGCCCCGAGATTTGTAGGACCATACCGAGTTTTGGAGCGTATGGGAGAAGTGGCCAACAAATTGGAGTCACCCGAAGGACTGTCAGGAGTTCATGATGTGTTTCACGTTTCCCATTTGAAGAAGTGCCATGCAGAGATGGCCAATATTCCCCTGTAAGGACGCTTGACCCTGGAAAGAATTAAGATGTTCCACGAAGTGGAGTACGGACTTCATAAGTATAAGTTATTATCTCGGTATGTGGGACATCCCACGAGGATGAAGAGATGTATTCTATTGGATATAAAGGAGATATGATGTTGGAAATATGGATCAATGGAAATTCCATGATGAGTCGGAGTAATCATGTCCTAGTTTGGTGCCAATAGAAGGAAGAAAGACATTACAATTGGATGGATTTTGGGTATGCTAGGAAGATGGAAGTTGAATGTTGGAATAACGATTAGTTTCCCAGAGGATGAGTTTAAGGTTTACAAGTGCTGAGATGGGCCATAACCCACAGGCCCCAGGACCTGCCAAGAAGCAAGCACACTCTTGCTGAAGGAAAAACTCTGGAAGGAGTTACGACTTTGTTCGATAGACGATCCAATAGGAGTAACGCAAAACCTGAGAGTTGTGAAGGAACGATAGATTTTTGTTTGGCTTGTAGAATCAATGGATTTATCCGAACTTGCTCCGTTGACAAGAGAAATTCTGCAATGCTTGTGAGGATGACCGAGTGTTAGAATGCGCGATTCTCTAAACCATGTACAAGGTAATGATTTGGGTGCGGGATGGATTGATCACCATACCGACTTACTCTTATTATTCGCCTTGTTATACGGAATGGTAAATCTGAGTGACTTACCTATAGTAGAGAGACGACGATCAAAACCTTATTTGGACCTTAGAATGGTATAAGTATTTTCCCTTGTACATGGCAGCTGTTGCCAAACATAGGTCATACGGTTAGGTTCAGCCCAGACCCGTTTTCTGCAGGAGAAACCATAAATTGTTGACCACCAGGAGATATCGATAGTTGTTTAGTATCGGCGCCAGACCCGTCAGCTAAGAAGATGCAGTCCTGAAGGACCTTACCAAGATGAAAGGACAGAAGAATTGTGGTAAAGGTTATGCCACCACCGGAAGAGCCCAGAGAAGGAATTATCTAGAGGATCTAAGAAGATCGACACTGCCAACAATAAGGATGGATTATATGAGTTTTGATGGAACCGTAACCATGCTTCTAAGGGTGGTAGCACCCGAAACCCCCGGAGACGATCGATGGATTTTTGAGAAGACCCCAAACCCTAAACTATTTCTTGCTAGCCTCTCCGAATCTCGAGGACGAGATTCATTTTAAGGATGGTAGGTTTGTAACATCCCAAAATTCTAAATTTTGGAATGTTATAAACAAATAGATAGATTTGATTGATTGTTTGATTGATTGAGTGAAATTCGAAACTTTTGAAAGTTAAATGAGAGGGAATAAAAGGACTTTCCCAAACTTTCATTTTCTTTTCTGATCTTCGTGAATTCAAATTCTTTTCACCACCAAAACCCTGGAGAGAAGATGACATGACTTCTTCCATTTATTTAAATGATAAGGGGTGTTGAAAATATTTGAATTTCATTTGGGAAATATTTCCAACCCAGGAACTTTATGCAACTCAATGATTTTCATGAGCGAAGATAAAATGACTTCTTCAAAACATATGAAATATGAGTTGGGAGTTTCAAAGAATTAAATTCAGAGTTCTTTTGAACTTATTTTCAATTTGGAGTTATTTGTGTTTTATTCAAATTATTTTTCTCCAAAAATTAAACATAGGTAAAATAGGGTAACATGATTCCCTACATTAGAAAAATTGGAGAGAAATAAATTTGAATTAATTTTGGTATTTTTAAAATGATTTTTACTGGATTTTACTAGGGCAGAAGCACTCTTTGCTTTATTTGAATTTGTGACTATTTTAATTGACTCTACAAAAATGTTCAGCTTATAGGAAATCTTTTTCTGAAAATTTTGATATATTATATGCTTATATAATATTTCTATTTCTTTTGTTTTTATTTTGTTTGTCTGTTTAATATTTTTTAAAAAAAACTTCCGTCGACTGGGCCAGCCCACCTAGCCAGCCAGCCCACGTCGCCCGCGCCGCTCGTCCCCGAGCTCGGGACGAAGTCCCGAGCCACCACGGCATCACCGCCGCCGCCGTGACCGCCCCGGCCTCTCCTTGGCCCCTTCCCCAAACCGCCGTCGGCCCCCCCTCCTATAAATTCGGGCGCCCCGGGACCCCGACCCCCTTTCTCTCCTCCTCCCTAGCCGCCGCACTCCGCCGCCGGAGTTGTGAGCTCCGCCGGAGATCCGCTCATCACGCCGCCGCCCATCGCCAGATCCGCCGCCGCCGCCGTTGCCAACCGCCGCCGCCGCTGCTCTGCACCACCGCCGTTGCCGCACTCCGCCCGCGCCACCTCCGCCACCTCGCCGCCCTCGCCCCGCGTCGTGAAGCCGCGCCACGCCGGAGCTCGCCGTCGCCACTGCCCCGCCTCGCCGGAGAAAGCCGCCGTCGCCGCCGGTTCATCTCACCCGAACCGGTATAACCCAAGAAAACCGATCCGGTTTTTTTTTAAATCATTTTTTTAAAAACCCTAGACTCAATCTGTTTTTTTAGGTTTTATTAAGCAGCGAACGCCCATTGTTTATATCTTATAAACGAGCGTTCGTTATTTAGACTTTTCTTTTTCTGTTAGTTTTACTCAGAGGACTTCTTTGTAGATGTTTTATTTACAATTTAGTCCCTAATCTTCAAACCCTCACTAATTTTTACCCGTTAGTCGGAATCCAACGAAACCAACGCCCACTTCTTCGTTATGATCCCCTCTATCCAGTAAAACAACTTAAACATGTTTTTGAAAGTTTAAAATTTGAATTTCAAGCAGTTTAGTATTTGAACTTTGTTTGATTGTAACCTGAGTTTTATAACTCCGATTTATTTGATTCTTTTTGCAAATTAAAGCTCTTGACCTAAACTTTCTGATAAGGCCAAATTCACATAATTTTGGTACTGTTAGAAATTGTTTTATGTTGCAAGAGTTATTCGCCTAGTTTTGATGTTTTCCGAATCGTACTCTTCGTTGTTTCCGATCTTTTGAGTGATTGCTTATGTGTGGTTACCATTGCTTGCTCACGATAGATTGACCGGAGTTTGACGAGTAGAACTATCAAGAGTTTTGAGTGCGAATCACCTTCATCAACATTGCAGGCAAGTTCACACTTTGATCATATCCCTTATTACCCAGTTTTTATGCATTAGATCAATCCTCAAACATTGCATGATTAGGATCTAATTAAATTGTGGGTTTTGGGAAAGTAGTTGAGGTAGTACCTATTACCTGTTTTGTTTTCAAACCCTTGGGAGTTACTTCTACGTTTGCTTATTATGCCATGCTATGCTAGTACATGTGGATTGGGTGAGTGAATTTCCATGCCAGATGTGAGATTTTTAATTAATGGTTTATTTAAGGTGGCAACTTAAACACACATCTGGGTGGATTGAGGCACCTGGTTACTCCAGGACTTGCCTGTCTATGCACCTGGGTTTCCAGGACTTGCCTGTATTTCTTCGGACCGCCACCCATGCTCAAAGGGATCATGAGAATATTCAAACTAGAAACTTCCATGTGCAGCCACAAGCCATTATGGGCTCTGGCATGGTTGATTAAGTTGTGCGAACTCTTACGAGTAGACTAGCAGATGTAGGGGAAAGTAGGTGTACCGGTCTACCCACATGTAAGGTGCTAGCACTTCCGAAAGACTGTCTCGGTCATCCGTTTCACAAACATCATGTAGTGCGAGAAATCAAACGGAGGCGATCGAGTCTTGTGGGAAAAGTGCGCAAACCTCTGCAAAGTGTATAAACTAATCATGGTTAGCCGTGTCCCCGGTTATGGACATCTTGAGTATCTAGTACTTGGATATCATGTGAATCTCATCACTGTTACTTCTAATTAATATTGTTGGGATATTAATGAGTACTTTTAATTGGGATTGAGAATGCTGTCAACCATTCTCAATGTTTAACAACCACCATGATAGTTAAATAAACTTATTCCTTTGCAGTAGGGAAAAATTGGCTTTACGCAAAACTGTAACCATAGAGCTTTTCCACCAGCCAAATATGCATGTAGTGATAACCTTTATTCATCATTGCTCTATGGTGTGAATTTGCCAGTACATTCAATGTACCGACCCTTTGTGGATGCTACGTCTCATGTTGCAGGATCTTACGACGAGTAAGTGATACGTTAGGGTTACGATTCCTATACTCAACTTTGCCGTTGGTGTTGATGGGAATCCACAACCTTGTTACTTCCACTATTTTGGATTGAGGTAATAGTATTTACGTTACTTTAAACATGTGATTTACCTCTGTTATAAATCCTCGAGTACTGTGTGTGTCAGCATACCGATCCAGGGATGACAGTTAAGCACAGAGACTTGATCCATTCGGGTCGGGTCGCTACACAATTATTCTCTGTCTTAAATGAATAACCGTATTGCAATAAACATGATCTAATCATATTCATGGTCAACGCAAACACCAAATAACATTTAGTTAGGTTCAACACTAATCCCGAAAGTATAGGGAGTGTGCGATGATGATCATATCAATCTTGGAACCACTTCCAACACACATCGCCACTTCACCCTCAACTAGTCTCTATTTATTCTGCAACTCATGTTTCGAGTTACTAATCTTAGCAATAGAACATGTATCAAATACCTAAGGGCTACTATGAGCACTAGTAAAGTACACATCAATAACATATATATCAAATATACCTTTGTTCACTTTGCCATCCTTCTTATCCTCCAAATATTTGGGGTAGTTCCTATTTGAGTGACCATTTCCTTTACAGTAAAAACATTCAATTTCAGGTTTAGGTCCAGCTTTGGGCTTCTTCAAGGGAGTCAAACTTGCTTGCCATTCTTCTTGAAGTTACTTTTCTTTCCCTTTGCCCTTTTCTTGAAACTAGTGGTCTTGTTTAATCATCAACACTTGATGCTTTTTCTTGATTTCTACCTTCATCTATTTCAGCATCACGAAGAGCTCGGGAATTGCTTTCGTCATCCCTTGCATATTATAGTTCATGACGAAGTTCCATTAACTTGGTGATCATAACTAGAGAACTCTATCAATCACTATCTTATCTGGAAGATTAACTCCCACTTGATTCAAGTGATTGTAGTACCCCAGACATTCTGAGCATAGGCTCACTAGCTGAGCTATTCTCCTCCATCTTTTAGGCGAAGTACTTGTCAGAGGTCTCATACGTCTCGACACGGGCATGAGCCTGAAGTACCAATTTCAGCTCTTGGAACATCTCATATGCTCTGTGGCATTCAAAACATTTTTGAAGTCCCAGTTCTAAGCCGTAAAGCATGGTGCACTAAACTATCAAGTAGTCATCATATTGAGCTACCCAAATGTTCATAACATCTACATCTGCTCCTGTAATAGGTCTGTCACCTAGCGGTGCATCAAGGACATAATTCTTCTGTGCATCAATGAGGATAAACCTCATATTACAGACCCAGTCTACATCATTGCTACTATCACCTTTCAACTTAGTTTTCTCTAGGAACATATCAAAAAACATAGCGGAGCTACAATGCGAGCTATTGATCTACAACATAATTTGCAAATACTATCAGGACTAAGTTCATGATAAATTAAAGTTCAATTAATCATATTACTTAAGAACTCCCACTTAGATAGACATCCCTCAAGTCATCTAAATGGTACATGATCAAAATCAACTAAACCATGTCCGATCATCATGTGAGATGGAGTAGTCATCAATGGTGAACATCTCTATGTTGATCATATCCACTATATGATTCATGTTTGACCTTTCGGTCCCTAGTGTTCCGAGGCAATATCTGTATATGCTAGGCTCATCAAGTTTAACCCGAGTATTCCGCATGTGCAAAACTGGCTTGCACCCGTTGTATTTGAACGTAGAGCTTATCACACCTAATTATCACGTGGTGTCTCAGCACGAAGAACTTTCACAATGGTGCATACTCGAGGAGAACACTTATACCTTGAAATTTTAGTAAGAGATCATCTTATAATGGTACCACCATACTAAGCAAAATAAGATGCATAAAAGATAAACATCACATGCAATCAAAACATGCGACATGATATGGCCATCATCATCTTGTGCTTTTGATCTCCATCACCAAAGGAACGTCATGATCTCCATCGTCACCGGCTTGACACCTTGATCTCCATCGTAGCGTCGTGGTCATCTCGCCAACTATTGCTTCTACGACTATTGCTACCGCTTAGTAATAAAGTAAAGCAATTACATGGCGTTTGTATTTCATACAATAAAGCGACAGCCATAAGGCTCCTGCCAGTTGCCGATAACTTTAACAAAACAGGATCATCTCATACAACAACGTATATCACATCATGTCTTGACCATATCACATCACAACATGCCCTGCAAAAACAAGTTAGACGTCCTCTACTTTGTTGTTGCAAGTTTTTCGTGGCTGCTATGGGCTTCTAGCATGAACAGTACTTACCTACGGCAGAAAAACCACAACGGTGATTTATCAAGTTTGTTGTTTTTTAACCTTCACAAGGACCGGCCGCAGTCAAATTTGATTCAACTAAAGTTGGAGAAACAGACAGCCACCAGCCACCTTTATGCAAAACTAGTTGCATGTCTGTCGGTGGAACCGGTCTCATGAACGTGGTCATGTAAGGTTGGTCTGGGCCGCTTCATCCAACACTAGTGATGAGGACATCAATACCATTGTTACACCCACAACCCCTGCTGCTATACATACTAGACCAATTACTAGAGCTCGCGCACGCCAACTAAATTACCAGGTACTTTCATTTCTTGGTAATGATTCTAATGTTCATGAGAATATGATGCTGCCTAAATTGGATACATTTGTTTTGCTTACAAATGAAGGGCCTAGCTTGGAGAAGGATGAACATTGGAGCAAGAACAAGCATGGATATGATGGCATGCGCAAGGGGAACAAGAACGGAGTTACAAGTGATGATTTCAGGGCTTTGAAGCCACCATAACGAGTGCATGAAGCCTTGGACGAAATATACAAGATGCCACTTCATAAATTTCATCCAGAGGCTATTCTAGGTGCCGCATCACATTTTTATTGGGCCAGGCCCATGTAATCTCGAAATACATAAGTATGGGCTATTTTTAGGGTCCGTATGTGTGGGGAAACAAGAGATAGGGTTGGTTTCAGACCTCTCCACCAAGGGCCACGAAATTCCCCCCTCTTCCTCCATATATACAGCCCTTAGGGAACCATTTAGACTTTGGTTTTTGTTTAGATTTAAAGTTCGCCATAGCTGCAACTTCACGTACTTCGTTTGTGTTCAACGACCAGACAAAGGCATCACAGAACCCCACCTTCATTAATAAAGCTTTCCTCTATTATTCGCAATATCCAGATTGCAATCTTAGTTTTTTGCTTGTTCTTCGTTTGCTTGCAGGAAATAGACCTTCGTGGTCAGGTTGATCGTGCTCCGGCGTGGTCAATAACCTCTCGGAGTTGGTTTAGCGATTGCTAAGGCGCGATGTCCTCGCACGTTCATAGTCGGATTTTCAAAGTCGACTTCCACCAAAATGATAGCCACCATCTCATCGAAAGATGGGACACCTTTGCCTCTATCAGCTAGCGCTGAATTAAAATAAGACATTGGCGGTAAGTAGTATGACGATCACCGCCCACAACTCTTTGTGTTCTACTCGTGCATATCAACTATGCATAGACCTGGCTCAGATGCCACTGTTGGGGAACATAACATGCAATTTCAAAATTTTCATATGCTCACACAAGATCTATCTAGGAGATGCATAGCAACAAGGGGGGAGAGTGTGTCTAGGTACCCTTGTAGACCATAAGCGGAAGCGTTTAACACGCGGTTGATGTAGTCGTACTCTTCGTGATCCGATCACGATCCAACCGATCTAGTGCCGAATGGACGGCACCTCCGAGTTTAGCACACGTTCGGCTCAATGACGTCTCCACCTTCTGTAGCAACCAGACCTTAAACGGTCAAGGGAGAGGAGTCAGAAATGTGTAAAGAAGAGTGACCTACGGTTTAACTTAGTGGTCGTGTCCTACAGTCAACTTGTGCTCTGATACCATCTTGTAGCGACCAGACCTCAAACAGTCTAGTCTCTGTGCATCAGTGTCATCCCTGGATCGGTAATGCTGACACGCACAATACTCGAGGAATTATAACAGAGTTTCAATCACACACTTATTACAACGAGTCCTCATAAAGAGTATGATTACATAAATAAATCATGGTTGAAGGCCATCTAAACTAGATAACTGCGAAAGCTTCGAAGGTAAATGAGTCCATCAACTCCAACGGCATAGCTGAGTGCAAAACAACGACCTATCGCACCATATTCGTCGTCTGAGTAGTTTGCAACATACGACGTTGTAGCCCGAAAACGGGTCAGCACGTGGAATATGCTGGCATAGTTACATTGTAAAGGAATGATAATGCAAGAACTATATCTACATGCAATATTTGGCTGGTGGAGGCTGTAAGTTTCTTGGTTTTGCATAAAGCTAGTTTTTCCCTACAACGAAGGAATAAATTTATTTAACTACTCCCAGGTTGCCCATTATTTGAGAAGGTAACACCAACTCAAATCCCAAATAAAAGTATCATCATTAACCCAACATCATAATTAATTAAAGTAACGTGATGAGATCACATCAATAGATTCAAGTACTAGATACTCAAGACGTCCATAACTGGGGACACAGCTAACCATGATTAGTTTGTACACTCTGCAGAGGTTTGCACACTTTTTCCCACAAGACTCGACCGCATCCATGATCGGATGATCGAGACATAGCATTTTTGAAGCATTAACTCTTTACTCCAGGTAGACAGTACCACCTACAACCCTCTACATCTGCTAGTCTACCTCTTCAAGAGCTGCACACAAAAGTTTCTAGCATGAATAATCTTATGATCCCTTTGAGCCTGGGTGGCATTCCATAGGATAATCACATGGTAACCCCGGGATTTCCGAAAATAGGCAACACTGGGTTCCCTAGGTACCTCAACCAATCCACCCAGATGTGTATTAAAGTTGCCACCTTAATGTTATCCATAATTAAAATAACTCTCAAACTTCCACATGTGAATCACGATCGAATCCCCGTCTACGAGCATGGCTAAGCAATAATAAGAAAACATATATTCCCTGGGTGATCAAGAGGTATTAGGTTCCTACCTCAAGCACTACAACCAAAACCACATGCTCCCAATCCTACCAATGCAAATATTTGTGGGGCAGAACTAATGCATAGTAAAAATAGGGTATAAAAGAGTATGATCAAAGTGTAACTTGCCTTGCTGACGATCTGCAAACTCTAGATATTTGTAGTAATAAGCTTCGCACTCCGGGTAATCTAGCGTAGACAAACAGTAGCATACATAAGAAATCACTCAATTGAAACACGAGAGAAACCAAGAAAAGATCCAAATCAAACACGAAACAAGCAAACGGCTTAAACAAATAAGAGTCAAAACCTAAAATCAATATTAACATGTGAATTAGATCTTAACAGTAGGTACATGTGATTAACTATGATTTGCAAAAAGATTCAACTCAAACGGAGCAACGAAACTCAAAACACGAACGAAACAAGATTGTTTACCTAATCTGGACTAAAGTCAAATTTTACAGTACCAAAATCATGTTCAAGTTGATTAACTAGAAAGAGGGCTTCGAGGAGAGGATTTCGGCGCTGGTTTCATCTAATTTGGATAAACAAGTAAAATGTTATACCAATTTAAAGATCAGGGGCTGGATCGCGATAAAAATAATCACAGAAAAGTCCCTGGCC
This sequence comes from Triticum aestivum, assembly GCF_018294505.1. Classification (NCBI taxonomy): domain Eukaryota; kingdom Viridiplantae; phylum Streptophyta; class Magnoliopsida; order Poales; family Poaceae; genus Triticum; species Triticum aestivum. Next base: position 385,700,276 of record NC_057810.1, on the reverse strand, counting down.
GAAAATAAAATAAAAGAAAAAGACTATGGTGCGAGCGTCTGCTAACAGAGACTAATGAACGAATTCGTTCGTCAAAACGAACTAACGAATGAACGTTCATAGATTAGACTAAACCGAGAAAACCGGTCTAATAATAAAAAAGCCAAACTAGGGTTTATAAAAAACCAAACGGTTTTATACCTAAAACCAAAAAATATCGGTGGCGACGAGGTCAACGGCGGCGACGGCGGGCAGGGCAGCGGCGACGGCGGGCTACGGGTCGGCGCGGGGCTGTGGGGTGGCGCGGGGTGGTGCGGGCGGCGGGGCTGCAGCTCGGGTGGGACGAGGAGAGGCGGCAGGGTGGGCGGCTTATAAGGAGGGGGCGTGATAGAGGTCGCGTGTCCCGATCTTTCGATGATATGGTAACTATCGATTTGGTGGAGTCAACTTTGACGATCCGGGTGTCCCGTCTTTCGATGACATGGTAACTATCGATTTGGTGGAGTCGACTTTGACGATCCGACTACAAACGTGCACGACGTTGCGCCTTAGCAATCGCTAAACCAATCTCCTGAGGTTACTGACGATGCCGGAAGCACGATCGGCCTGACCACGAAGGTCTATTCCTGCAAGCAATCAAAGAACAAGCAAAAATATGATAAATGCAATCTGAATATTGTGAGTATATATGAAGTATTGATAAAGGTGGGGATCCATAAGCGGTCTTGGTCTGGTCGTTGGACACAAATGAAATACACGAAGTTGCAATGGCTAACTTTTAACTAAACAAATCCCAAGGAAAATGCTACTAGATGGATCTACATATATAAGAGCAAGGGGTGACGGCCAAGGAGGTGGGAGAATGTCCCAAGGCAGCTTAAAAGTAACCCTAGGGCGTACAAGGCTCAGGGGCCCAATTGGAGGTGATGCAACACCTTTGGACTTGTTGTTTGACTCGGATTCTGCTGCAGCGTCAGATTGTTTCATAGATATCTCAATGCTCCGGACGAATTTGAAGGTGAATCCAATTGAGTTGGAAAGAGCACTAAATCTACTTTCCAACAAAAAAAGAATCACCCAATTCGGAGTTCGTAAGAAAAGGTTGTTGGCGTTTTGAGTCAGGTATGTCTGTGTAGTCCGAATCTGAATACAAAATGTGAGGGACTTGGACTCTATCTTCTCTTGGCCCAAAAGTGACGTGAGAGGACTTTTTGAACAGAAACTAAACTTCTCCTTGTCCCTTGTCTTCATATGTGGATTTTACAAATATCCCATACACCTGCAATTAGACAAAACACAAAAGTGTGTGAAGTATTTTTGTTTTGGATAACATAAATAGATTATTGAATAGTTTGCACTAGAAATCACCTAACAAATATGCATGTATGCAATATTTTTGGTCTTATCAAAGATAGTCATGTCCTCATCAGGGCGGCGGCGGCTTGGAGGAGGGGGCACGGCCTCGGGAGGCGTGTCCCTCGCCGACTCGGTGGCGGCGGCGGCGCACTGGGCATTGGCCCGCTTGGCTGGCCGTTGGCCCAGTTGGGCAACGCGTTTTTTTAAATAAGTTCGCCCGAGGAAGAAAAACCTAATAAAATATTAAAAAATTCTAAAATTACCAAAAACAATTCTCACTGTCTAAATCGAATATTTAGAACAAAGTGAACATTTTTCTGGCCTAATAATGTAGGTTTGAAAAATGCATATTTTTCTAATTCAAATAAAATACCAGAAAAATCATAATTTGATTTTAAAATTCTTTCTCCAATATTTCTGTGAATTTGAAGAAGTCATATTATCTTCTCTCATTTATTTTTAATATTGGAAATAATTGGAGAGAAAAATAATAAAACCAGAAGGATCCTTTTCTTCAAATTTGAATAAAACTCAAATATGAATTTTGTGAAACCTCCAACTCTCTCCGTGGGTCCTTGAGTTGCTTAAGATTTCTAGGATATCAACCAAAATGCAAAAATAAATATGATATGCATATGATGATCTATGTATAACATCCAAATTGAAAATTGGCATGTTACACCTTCTTGATCCATCAAGCGGGAGAGGAGAAGTAGATGGGATCACAACCAACACGACGACATGGTGGTGATGGTGGTGGTGGAGCAGCGACAGCGCTTTGCTAAGCGTTGCCGGGACGAGGCGGTGGAACTATGAAGTAACAGGAGAGAGAGGGGTGCCAAGGGATTGGTGTGTCCTCTTGGGGTGCCCCCTCCCCTCCATATATATATATAGGTGGAGGGGCGTGGCAAACAGCCCCTCCAAGCCCTGGGGCGTAGCTAAGGGGGAGAGGACTTGGACTCCAAGTCCAATCCTATTCCTACTAGGACTCCTTCCTTATTTTCCTTCCCTATGCACCTGGGCTTTTGAGAACTTGGTGCGCCTAGCCCAATAAGGCCAGGGCACCTCCCCGCATCCCATATCCAGAATCCTCTGGAACCTTCTGGAAGCTTCCCGGTACAATACCGAAAAAACCGCACCTTTTTTCGGAACCCAAAATATGACTTCCTAAATATAAATCTTTACCTCTCAGCCATTTCGAGACTCCTCGTGACATCCAGGATATCATCCGGGACTCCGAACAACATTTTGTTACCACTCATCAAATATCCCAATACTACTCTAGCGTCAACGAACATTAAGCGTGCGACCCTGTGGGTTCGAGAACTATGTAGACATGACCGAGACACCTCTCCGGTCAATAACCAATAGTGGAACCTGGATGCCCATATTGGCTCCTACATATTCTACGAAGATCTTTATTGTTTGAACCGTAATGACAACATACCGTATTCCCTTTGTCATCGGTATGTTAATGACCGAGATTCGATTGTTGGTATCTTCATACCTAGTTCAATCTTGTTACTGGCAAGTCTCTTTACTCATTCCATAATGCATCATCCCGCAACTAACTCATTAGTCACATTGCTTGGAAGGATTTATATGATGTGCATTACCGAGAGGGCCCAGAGATACCTCTCCGATACTCGGAGTGATAAATTCTAATCTTGATCTATGCCAACCCAACATACACCTTCAGAGATACCTGTAGAGCATCTTTATAATCACCAGTTACATTGTGATGTTTGATAGCACACAAGGCATTCCTCCGGTGTCCGGGAGTTGCATAATCTCATAGTCGGAGGAATATGTATTTGACATTAAGAAAGCAGTAGCAATAAAACTGAACGATCGTTATGCTAAGCTAATGGATGGGTCTTGTCCATCACATCATTCTCCTAATGATGTGATCCCGTTTATCAAATGACAACACATGTCTATGGCTAGGAAACTTAACCATCTTTGATAAATGAGCTAGTCAAGTAGAGGCATACTAAGGACATAATGTTTTGTCTATGTATTCACGCATGAATCAAGTTTTCGGTTAATACAGTTCTAGCATGAATAATAAACATTTATCATGATATAAATAAATATAAAATAACAACTTTATTATTGCCTCTAGGGCATATTTCCTTCAGTTTTGGCTTTAAGATGATTAGATTGCTTATTTGCTATGTGCGGTGCAAAAATTGAAACTTTGGTTGTAGTGCGTGAATTTACAATTTTTTTTACTGGAACGTCAGAAGTTTCTGAATTTTCTTACACAATATTGCTATACAAATTGTTTATTTTGTCCTATGTTTCAGAATTTTTGGAGTTGCATAAGTATACGAAGTTTCCAGATTGCTACAGACTGTCCTGTTTTTAACAGATTATGTTTTCTATGTGTTGTTTGCTTATTGATGAATATATGGGTTGTATCGGGGGTATGAACCATGGTGAAGTTGGAATACAGTAGATATAATGGTAATATGAAATTGGAATGAGTTTACAACAATACCTAAAAGTAGTGATTTGCTTCCTTATACTAATGGATCTCACAAGGGTTTTTGTTAAGTTTGTGCGGATTAAGTGTTCAAAGATCAAGGAGGTATCGATATAAGAAGAATACAGAGAGATAAGAGTTCAATCTTGGGGATGCCGAAGGCACCCCAAGTAAATATTTTAAGGAGACTCATACATCTAAGCTTGGGAATGCCCCGGAAGGCACCCCATCTTTATTCCTCAACAATTATCGGTATACCTCGGTTTTCATTTTGTTCAGATGATATGCGTCTTTAGGGTTTTTCTTTTCCTTTATGCACCATGCTAGTATGAGATAGTCCTTCATGGATTTATACAATGCTCTTTGTGCTTCACTTAGATCTTTTGAGTATGGCTTTATAGAATGCTCTTTGTGCTTCACTTGGATCTTTTTAGTATGGCTTTAGAGAATTCTCTTTGTGCTTCCCTTAAATCTTTTGAGTATGGATTTACAGAATGCTCTTTGTGCTTCACTTAAATCTTTTGAGTATGGCTTTATAGAATGCTTCGTCTGCTTCACTTATATATATTGAGCTTGGACATTGGTAAATCTATATTAATTGCAGAATGCTCTATGAACTTCACTTATATCTTTTAGATTATGAATAAAATTATCATCGAAATTGGGCCTGGAAGAGTATCATTAAAATATCATTCCCGGCTAAAAAGGCATTAGAGAAAAGCGCTGGTTGGGAGACAACCCAATATTTACCCCTAATGTTTTTGTGTGTTCTCATGATTATGCTACTTTATTAATCATGTTTTATAGCTTTTGTTTCAATAAAGTGCCAAGTAAGACCCTTAGGATGATCTATGGTGTTAGTTGATTTGATCTTGCTGAAAAACAGAAACTTTTGCACTCATTGCCAGAATTTAAAAAATCACAGAAGCGTGATTTTGATCTGAATTTTTTACAACAGATTGACATAAAAATTTCCTACGTTTTCCTTATTTTTCAGAATTTTTAGAATAACATAAGTATGTTTGTTGTTCAGATCATTACAGATTGTTCTGTTTTTGACAGATTCCGTTTTCAATGCATGTTTGCTTGTTTTCTAGTTTCTATGGCTTATATTGCTCAATATAAATTGTAGGAATGATATGGTATAGCAGGCATTGTGTGATAGCAATTATGAATCTTATCTTGACAGTACCAAAGTGAATGATTTGTCTGTATCATACAAACCCATCTAACGAAGTTCCGTTAAGTTTTGTGTGATTAAAGTTTTCAAGTTTTGAGTGAGATGTCGATATGAGAAGAATAAGGAGTGGCAAGACCCTAAGCTTGGGGATGCCCAAGGAACTCCAAGGTAATATGCAAGGAATACCCAAGAAACTAAGCTTGGGGATGCCCTAGAAGGCATCCCCCCTTTCATCTTCTACACTATCGGTACACCTTACTTGGAGCAATATTTTTATTCATCACATGATATGCCTCGGTGGCGCCGTAGTGCCACCGAAGGAACCATCTCCAAGGTGATCATCTTCATTAACATCACCATCTTCATCACCTTCCTCATCACTTTTAAGCGGTCCTCCCACGCCCCGTTGTAATCCCCTACTTGAACATGGTGGTTTATGTCACATATTATGAGCCAATGTTGTGTTGCTATCCTATGATGTTTTGAGTAGATTTGTTTTGTCGTTTTGGTTGATTGATGATCTAGATTGGTTTGAGTTGTATGTTTTATTTTGGTGCTGTCCTATGGTGCCTTCCGTGCCGCGCACACATGAAGAATTCCCGCAGTAGGGTGTTGCAATACATTCATGATTAGCTTATAGTGGGTTGCTAGAGTGACAGAAGCTTAAACCCGAGTAAGTGGGTTGTTGTGTATGGGATAAAGGGGACTGGATACTTTAATGCTATGGTTGGGTTTTACCTTAACATGTGGGTCCCCTTTGTCTCTCCAACTTTTTGCCTCTCCATTACTAACATGTGGGTCCCCTTTGTCATCTACGCAAACCACCTCCAACACTTGCCAAAACTTCGTCCCTAGTTTTTCTCTTTTTTTCACACACTCAACATTATGTTACCATTTTGAAAATAGCATATCTTCTTGATCGCGCATCATATGAAGATGTGCTATGCATGAATGTTGATCAGCATGATGTTAACTGGCTGGCAGTTCCATTTTGACCATGAATAAAACTTCTAGCATGGTGTTATCCCTGTTTGAAAAGGGCGTGTTAATATAAATGCTCTGCCTATGAAACTTGCAGTTTCTTATCTGAAACTGAAACTTGCAATTTCTTCTCTGAAAATCATTGTCTGCACTTTTATATGAAACTACATTTTTTAAAGTACTAAAAAAAGATCTGTTGAATTCAGAAAATACTTCATATGCTCAATACTGCAAATTTGAAATTCAAAAGACATTCATATCTGAAAGTACTCAAAATACACAACACAAAACACAATTCATAACCTGCAAATACTAATAACCCTATGCTCCTCCTTTGGTTATTGGGGGGGGGGGCACTCCCCTCCTATTCCTCAGCAACAAACAGTCGCCCCGTGAGATGTGGTGAACGGCGAGGGAGAGGATGGCAGGAAGCATCGTCACGCCAACTGCTTTCCTCCTCTTGCAGTTGGGTACCATTGACGAAGACTCCACCGGCTCATTCTGCCACGGCACCCTCACAAACAGCACAGTGTAGATGCTCGGTCCTTAAATCTCCGGATGCTCAATCTTTGATTGATACTACCACCACCGCTGCCTCACGATTGGGTTCGGTGAATCTCTCTGCTCCATGGCCCAGAGGAGCAGCTCTATGTACTCATGTGTGACTCCCTCTAGGAGTATCACCGCCTTTTCACTCTGTTTCAGATATTTGACCACCACCATCGCCATGGCCGCAAATTTTCATGGGTTGAGAAAACAATATTGTATCTCCATCATCCTCGCTAGCTTCACAGGGTCGTCATCTGCGATCCTCATGTATCGGTTGTACTCCTCCATCGATCTACTTTCTAGGGCACCTTCACTCACCGGTGGTGGTTTTGGAATGGAAGATGAGCGTGCTGGTTTTGGATTGGAACAGGAGAGGAGCGACGGTGTTTTTCAAGTGGAAGAGGAGAGGAGCGGCAGTTGTCTTGGAAGTTTTTTTTTGTTTTGAGGTGATGATCTTGGAAGTCAGAAAGCAAGAGGAGTAGCAGGCATTGGTTTTGGATTGGACAAGAGCATCAACGCGCTATGAGTGAGTCCCTCCTACTACCTTTGTGTTGGTTTACTAGCCCCATTGTATTTTGGGTCAAAACTTGACCATGTACTCTATTTGACAAGCAAAATGTCAATGCATGTCATCAAAAATCATACCATTGGATTCATATATGAATGTACTTTCAGATTATATTATTTATGTAATGTATAACATATATTTCATATGTTAAAATCATGGTAAAAATATGAGCCAGAATACAAGGGAGACTAGTTAATGTGCGGTCTCTTCTTAATTGAAGGGTAAATTTGATTTACATCCAGTCACAGCGCGTCGCCCCTCTCGTCCAATCATAAACCGCCGCCTGATGTCGCTTGAACTACGTCGGTATTTCCCCCAAGAGGAAGGGATGATGCAGCACAGCTACTGTAGGTATTTCCCTCAGTTATGAAAGCAAGGTATCAATCCAATAGGAGAACCAAGCAACACTATGTAAATGGTACCTGCACACAAAGAACAAATACTTGCAACCCGACGTGTAAGAGGGGTTGTCAATCCCTCCACGGTACAAAGATAGATTGTTTTGTGGTAGATTGGACAAATACATCTTGATAAAACAAAAAAATAATATAAGTAACAAAAATTGCAGCAAGGTATTTTAGGGGTTTTCGAATAATACATCTGGAAATAAAAGTGCCAAATAATAGATTGGCAAGCAAATATGATAAAGAATAAACCGGGGGCCGTAGATTTTAGTAGTGGCTTCTCTCAAGAGATAGCACACGGTGGGTAAAAAAATTATTGTTGGGCAATTGATAGCACTTCAAATAATCATGACGATATCCAGGCAATGGTCAATATATAGGCATCGTGTCCAAGATTAGTAGACCGACTCCTGCTTGCATCTACTACTATTACTCCACACATCGACTGCTATCCAGCATGCATCTAGTGTATTAAGTTCATGAAAAAACAGAGTAATGCAATAAGAACGACAACTGATAGAGGCAAAGGTGTCCCGTCTTTCGATGAGATGATGGATTTCTCTTTGGTGGAAGTCGACTTTGACGATCTGACTAAGAACGTGCGAGGACGTCGCGCCTTAGCAATCGCTAAACAAATTCCGAGAGGTTATTGACCACGTCGGAGCATGATCAACCTGACCATGAGGATCTGTTTCCTGCGAGCAAACGAAGAACAAGCAAGAAACTGAGATTGCAATCTAGATATTGTGAATATAAGATGAAAGCTTTATTCATCAAGGTGGGGTTCTGTGACGCCTTTGTCTGGTCGTTGAACACAAACAAAGTACACGAAGTTGCAGCTATGGCGAACTTTTAATCTAAACAAAACCCAAAGTCTAAACGGTGCCCTAAGGGCTCTATATATGGAGGAAGAGGGGGGAATTTCGTGGCCCTTGGTGGAGGGGTCCGAAATCAACCCTATCTATTGTTTCCCCACACATACGGACTCTAAAAATAGCCTATACTTATGTATTTAGAAATTACATGGGCCTGGCCCAATAATAAGGTGACGGAGCACCTAGAATAGCCTCGGGACAAAATTTATGAAGTGGCATCTTGTATATTTCGTCCAAGGCTTCATGCACCCATTATGGTGGCTTCAAAATCCTGAAATCATCACTTGTAACTCCGTTCTTGTTCCCCTTGCGCATGCCATCATCTCCATGATTGGTCGTGCTCCAATGTTCACCCTTCTCCAACCTAGGCCCTTCATTTGTAATCAAAACAAATGTATCCAATTTAGGCAGCATCATATTCTCATGAACTTTAGAATCATTACCAAGAAACGAAAGTACCTGATAATTTAATTGGCGTGCGCGAGCTCTAGTAATTGGTCCAGTATATGTAGCAGTAGGGGTTGTGGGTGTAACAATGGTATTGATGTCCTCATCAACGACATGACTTAGACAAGATCTATTCATATAGGAATAGACCCCATCCTTTTATCCATAATGGCAACGATCAATACGTGTCTTGCTGCCCCTTCTATCACTGGGAAAGAACACCGCACGACCGAACCTATCACAAAGCACATCTTCCCATGGCAAGAAAAATCGATCTAGTCTGCCTAACTAAACCAAAGAGTCGAAGAAGAAATACGAGGCTATAAGTAATCATGCATATAAGAGATCAAAACTCAAATAACATTTGTGGATAAAATAGATCTGATCATAAACTCAAAGCTCATCGGATCCCAACAGACAGACCGTGAAAAAGAGTTACATCAAATAGATCTCCAAGAGATCATTGTATTGAGAATCGAAAGAGAGAGAGCAAGCCATCTAGATACTACCTACGGATCCATTGGTCTACAATAAAGTACTCGCGCATCATTGGAGAGGCACCAATGAGGATGATGAACCCCTCTGTGATGGTGTTTAGATTGGATCTCGTGGTTTTGGAACTTGCGGTGGCTGGAATTGTGTTTCGTCAACTCCCCGAGGGTTATGGGAGTATTTGGGTAATTATAGGGCAAAGAGGCGGTGCGGGAGGCCACCGAGGTGGGCACAACCGCCCAGGTGGGTTGTGCCCCCATCGGGGCACCCCTTTGGTACTTCTTTGGCCCATGTTGTTCCTTCTAGTCCAAAAGATTCTCCAAAAAGTTTTGTTGCGTTTGGACTCCGTTTGGTATTTATTTTCTACGAAGTAAAAAAATAAGCAAAAAACTGCAACTGGCACTGGGCACTTGATGAGCCACAAGTATATAGGGTCAATTGTAGCCTTTTTGATAAGTAAGAGTGTCGAATCCTACGGGGAGCAGAAGGAAATGACAAGTGGTTTTCAACAAGGTAATGTCTGCAAGTGCTAAAATTGTAAGTAGCAGAGTACTTTGATAGAAAGATAATTTGTAACGAGCAAGTAATGATAGTAGTAACAAAAGTGCAGCAAGGTAGACCAATCCTCTTGAGGCAAAGGACAGGCCAAAACGGTCTCTTATGATAAGCAAAGTGTTCTTGAGGGTACACGGGAATTTCATCTAGTCACTTTCATCATGTTGGCTTAATTCGTGTTCGGTACTTTGATAATTTGATATGTGGGTGGACCGGTGCTTAGGTGTTGTTCTTACTTGAACAAACCTCCTACTGATGATTAACCTCTCGCAAGCATCCGCAACTACGAAAAAAGTATTAAGAATAAATTCTAATCATAGCATTCAACTTTTGGATCCAATCGGTCCCTTACAGAATAGCGTATAAACTGGGGTTTAAGCTTCTATCACTCTCGCAACCCACCATCTGGCTAGGCAGTTTTTAGACCATTTGTAGACTTTTTCGAAAAAAAATGTTGCGGAGAAAAAAAAACATGCAAAAGAAAAGGTAAATAAAAAGAGAAAAAAAATCAGAGTGTGCTCCTCCCTTGATTACATGTCATGCTGCGATTTTGTTAGTGTTCTAGGCTCGCGTCTCTAGCACGGTCTAGCCTAGGACCAGCACAGTACCATCATTGAGCATTTATTCAACTTTGCATCTCTGAATTGATTGTTGCTGACCCTTTTTGCTACCATATTATAAGCCTTCCCAGCTCCACATACATCTACGTTGTGCGTTTGACTCTCCCTGGTAATCGCTCTATCCCAGCTTTGAGAGTTTTGACTACAATGGTTGCTGATCACCACCTGCTGCTGGGTAAGAACTGGTAAGAATTTGAGATTCGTTTGAAGGATTTGTGACATACCACCACCACCACCACCGCTTCCTAGTAGTCTGTAGGATCATATTCTTTTGTGTTTCTATTGCTACAAACCATGGCAGGATCACAAGCTGATGAGACCGATTGGGAGAACATGACGAACAAATAGCTACATGATAAATTTCAGCAAATGATGAGTGAACAAGTGCAAGATGTGCTAAACAGATTTGAAGAGGCCATGGAGAAGATAGATGGCATTGAGAAGACGTTCGAAACAAAGCTCGATAACAAGTTTAATGAATTACTCGGTGTCTTCCACAACCACCGCCGGTTGCACCTGTCGCACCTCTACAACAACAACACCAACATCAACTACAACGTCGCCTTCCAAATCAAGTGGGACGAGCACAACGCGTTCCCCTTGAGCTTGGTCAAAATTCTGGTGTCGCTGCACCTACTGTTGATGCTTCTGTCGCCAAGGAGGAGGATGATTATGCGGGTGATTATGAGGATGAGGTTGATCAAAATCAGAACTACGTGCAACCACCAGCACCAACACCAGGTCGTCCACATGCAAATAATCGCAATGGTAGGCCTGCACCACCACCTCAGGTACGAGATCATGACCATGTTCTTAAACTAAAATTGAATATTCCACCATTTAAGGGTAGATATATTCCTGATATATATCTTACTTGGGAGTTAGAAACTGAACAACGTTTTACATGTTTACAATATCCTGAGGAGAGACGGGCTGCTGTTTGTGCTTTCACTAGTTTTGCATGTGTATGGTGGTCTGAACATTGTAGATTATATCCTATTCCAGCTACTTGGGCTGCTTTGAAAACTGCTATGCATACTCGTTGGGTTCCACCATATTATCAATGTGAATTGCTTCAAAAATTGCAGCATTTAAGACAAGGAAAAAATTCTGTAGAAGAATATTATCAAGAATTACAAACTGGCATGATTAGATGTGGTATTGTTAAGGAGAATGAAGCTATGCTTGCACATTTTCTGGGTGGACTAATGTAGCGACCAGACCTCAGACAGTCCAGTCTTTGTGCATCAGTGTCATCCCTGGATCGGTAATGCTGGCACACGTAGTACTTGAGGATTTATAACAGAGTTTCAATCACACACTTATTACATCGAATGTCTCAAAAGAGAACTTATTACAATAATATGGCTTAAGGCCATCTAAATAAGTTAACAGCAGAAGGCTTGGAAGATAAAGTGAGTCCATCAACTCCAATGTCATAGCTGAGTGAATGACAACGACCTATGGCACGTTACTCGTCGTCTAAATAGTCTGCAACATGATATGTTGCAGTCCGAAACGGGTCAGCACATGGAATATGCTGGCAATGTAACACATAGAGTAATGAACAGAATAAATGCTCTCACTACATGCATATATGGTTGGTGGAAAGCTCTATGGTTACTGTTTTTGCATAAATCCAATTTTTCCCTACAACAGAGGAATAAATTTTATATAACTATCATGGTGGTTGATAAACATTGAGAAGGTTCCTCCAACTCAATCCCAAATTAAACAATATTAATTAAACCCAATCAAAATAAATTTAGAGTGATGAGATCAACATGACAATCCAAGAACCAGATACCCAAGATGTCCATAACCGGGGACACGGCTAACCATGATTAGTTTGTACACTCTACAGAAGTTTGCGCAATTTTCCCCACAAGACTGGATCTCCTCCGTTGGATTTCTCGCACTACATGGTGTTTGAGAAATGGATGACTAAGACACAGTCTTTCAGAAACATTAACTCTTTACTCTGGTTGGACAGTTACACCTACTTTCCCCTACATCTGCTAGCCCACCACCGAAAGAGGTCATCCAATCTACTCAACTATGCTAGAGCCCATAATAGCTTGTGGCTGCACACGGAAGTTTCTAGCATGAATAATCTTATGATCCCTTTGAGCCTGGGTGGCATTCCATAGGGTAATCAAATGGGTACTCTGGGATTCCCTTGGGCAACACTGGATTCTCCAGGTGCCGTAACAACCACTGGGTACTCCAGGGTGCCTCAATCAATCCACCCAGATGTGTATTTAAGTAGCCACCTTAAGTTAACAATTAATTAACAATACTCACATCTATCATGGATACACTCACCCAATCCACGTCTACGAGCATAGCATAGCAATCCTGAGCATAACGTAGAAGTAACTCCCAAAGGGTTGATAATAAAAGGGCAATAGGTTCTACCTCATCATCTACTTCCCAAACCCACATGTTATTCAAATCCTAACCATGCAATGTTTGAGGATTGAGACTAATGCATAAAAACCTGGTAATAAAGGGTTATGATCAAAGTGTTACTTGCCTTGCCGATGATCAGCAAAACCTAGAGACTCGTAGTAGCACGCTTTGCACTCCGGGAATTCTATCATAAACAAACAATAACATACATAATCACTCAACTAGAAGCACGGGTAAAACTCACATAAGAAGATCTAACCAGAAAGTTCAACTGAAGAACTCCAGTTTGCAAAAAGAATCAAATCAAACGGAGCAACGAAACTCAAACTACGAAAACAACAAGATTCGTTTACTAATCTGGACTAAAGTCAAATTTTACAGTACCAAAATCTTGTTCAAGTTGGTTAAACAGATAGAGGGCTTCGAGACAAAGGTCTAGGCGCTTGTTTCATCTGATTCGGATAAACGAGCGAAAAGATAAACTACATCGATGATCAGGGCAGAAATCACGATCGAAAATAATCGCAGAAAAACCCTGGAAAAATAAAACGAGACGAACAGGCTAACGAATGAACATTCGCTGTCTGCGACTAACTGACGAACAATGTTCGTTAAAATGAACGTCCGCTAAATAACTAAACCGAAAAAACCGAAGCGATCTAATAAAAAAACTAGATCTAGGTTTCTAAAAAGACCGATCGGTTTTCTAAGAAAAACCGAGATGGCGGCGGGGGCGGTTTCTACCTTCTGCGAGGTCGGTGGCGGCGACGGCGACTTCGGCAGTGGGGCGGTCGGCGGCGGCGGGCAGGGCGACGGGAGGAGGCGGCGCGATGGGGAGGCAACGGCGGCGGCTCGTGTTTGCGGCGACGGCGCTAGGGTTTCTGGGCAGGGCTGGCGGTTGCGGGCTGTCGGGCCTCGCCCTTTTAAAGGCCGGCCGGGGCAGTGTCCGGGTCGGGCACGGCCCGTTAGGTCGGTGGACTTTTTAAAAAAAACTGACGCGGAAAAACTAATAAAAGAAATACTAAGTGGAGTCCAAAAGTCCTGAAATAAATTTTCATTGTCATCTAATAATATTGCGGACAAAGTGAACATTTATTTGGGCTACTAATGCAATTTTGAAAAACGCATTTTCTCCTAATTCAAATTGTCACACCCCAGCTAGTTCATGCATTAGAGTGTTGCATCATGTTTATCCTTTCGTCAGAAACTTGAAATGGGGATGTCAGAACCCCCAGCCCCCTCTGAAACCAACTAGGGTTTACTAAAAACTTTTTCAATGAACCTGAAATGCCCTTCTAAAATGTCCATCATTTTTGTCTTGGTTCAGAACCTCTGCCAAAAGTGATGCACAGTTTTCTAGGTCATCCTAAGGTCTTTGAGTTAATTCATAATTATTTGAATTTGGGCATTTTAAATTTATAAAATATTTCAAATTCTCAAATATCTCCAAACTAAAATGTTTCATGTTGGAAATAATCCAACCATGGACCAGGAGAAGTTTGGTGATTTTAGGAGTTGCCTAAGTATTTTTAATAATTCAACAAAGTTGCAGAAAAATAGAAAAAGGGAAATAACAGAAAACTTACCTGGCGCCCGCTAACCGGCCCACCTGCCGGCCCCGCCCAGCGCCGCGCCAGCGAGCTGCTTGCCGGCCAGGCATGCAGGCAAGGTGTTCGACGGCGAGCACCGCATGGGTGCCACGCACCTGCTCGCCGCCTCGCCGCTCCACTCGCCCGGCTAACACCGTGGATCGATCCCTCTCTCTCCCCCGAACCCCCCAGACACCCCCTCTCCTCCCCGGCTCCTCTCTCTCGCACTCCCCCGCCATGGCCGACGCCATCGCCGCCACCCCCTCGCCGTAGCCACGCCCTCCGTCAACCCCACGCCGCGCCACCGTGTCCAGGAGCTCCGCCACCCTCCTCTCCTTCGAGCAAGTCGAGCCCCGAGCGCTCGCAAGGCCCGAGTCCACCGCACCGACCTCGACTGAACCGCCGTTGCCGGAGATCCCTTTCAACGCCGTCGCCGCATCAGCTCGTCCCCGACCTCGCCGGTGGCCTCTACGGGTGCTCTGTGAGCCTAGCTACCTCTCCTACTCTTCCTCTCTCGCCCCTGAGCCGTGTAGCCACTGCACAAAGATCACCCGCACGCACCGCCGTGGATCTCGTCGCCGACGTGCTCCCGGTCACCCTCCGGCCACCACTTGGTGTCCATCGTGCTCACCACGTCACGTAGCACCTAACCAACTACTCCCCGCACCTCACCGACCCCTCTAGCCTCAAGTTCGCCTTCGGCCAAACTCCGGCGGCCGCCTAGATCGTCGCCGGCGCCGATTCCGGCCGCCCCGACTCCAACCGACTCCACCAGAAGCTGCGGCATGTTCCCAGCTATCCATAGCCACCCTCGCGGCTCGTTTGGTTGCCGAAACGGCCAAACTCACTTCCACCGCCGTGTCGGGCTCGCCGGCGGCTAGACGCCGGTGCAGCCGACGTTGACTTCGACCACGGTGGGCCCTGGTTGACTCTGATGAGTCAATGACAGGTGGGGCCCAGCCCTGTTAACTAAATAGGTTTAGTTTTAATTAAACTTTAGCTAAACTAATTACCCTGACACCCTGGACCCACAGTCAGGTTTGACCTGGACGTCTCCGTTGACCCTGACGTCATTCTGACGCATGGCTGATGCAATAAATTAATTTCTGGATTTATTCTAATATAGGAAATTCCAGAATATAGTTCAAACTTCAAAAATTCATAACTTTTAATCTGTAACTCCAAAACAAACAAGTTATATATGAAAAATGATCAGAAAAATCCAATCTATCCATCTGTACTGTTTTCATGCATGTTTAAACAAGTTAACTTGCTGTTTAGTGCAAAACATGATAAAGCACTATTTAAGATCAAAAATGTGTTTGGAATTTGAATCTTTGGTTCAAATTGGCTCAAACCCATCTGGTCTTAGTTGCATTAGCCCAACACACTCATATTGTCATGTTTCATGCATGCATCATATTGTCACACATTGTTTGGTGATGGTTGTGTATCGGTGTTCTTTGCGGCAGGTTCTGCCTTCGAGGAGTACCGTGATTACCCTAGCGAAGAACCGTATCCGTGCATCGATCCATCAGGCAAGCAACCAACCAGTTGATCATATCGATACAATCCCATGTTCTCGCTTCTGCTCTCTTTTACTGCATCAAGACAACGCGTTTCAAACTGCTGTGTGCTACGGTAGTTGAACCCATTTCCTCTGCATGACCTGTCATTGCCACAGTAACTAGATGAAACCCACTAGCATGTGTAGGAGTTGATTGAGCCATATGTATGTGTTGTTCCTACCTTGCTATGCCTGCTATTCTTAGAGTCGTGTCAGGTCTGGTTCATCTGGGTGATGGGCTAGAGTGAAATGATCATGCCGGTATTGAGAGTGATGTGGTGAACATGATTTGGTAAAGGTATCGATGAGAGGCCATGTAGGAGTACATGGTGGGTTGTTTCATTGAAGCCGACCTTAAGCACTGAGATCTGTATGTGTGATTTAAGAATCAGCTACTACCATGCATTGGGCCCGAAACCAATGGACCCTCGCGGCTTCTTATTCACCCTAGTTCTCTGTCCAGGAGTTGGAAGTAGTTTCTGGTGTTTGTAGCTTACTGGAGGCCGTGGACAGCGCTGACCCTAGGGGTGGGCTGTGATGCGGTAGGTATGTGGCCGGGAATACCGGACACCCGTTAGGTGTCACGGAACCCTGTACACATCGTTCGGGGCCGTATGGGAAACCTTGGCCGGACTCCCTGCGGATGGAACCTGGATAGGCGATAAACCTGGATTGGAGACTTAGGTGATTAGGTAGGTCGTGGCTGACACCCACGTTGGGCTTCCGCTTGAAGGTTGCCGAGTACATGTCGTGTAAACGACGGTAAGTGGTGAGAGCGTGTATGAAGAAGTACACCCCTGCAGGGTTAACATGATCTATTCGAATAGCCGCGTCCGCGGTAAAGGACTACTTGGTTGCCTATACAGTTCATAGACAAGTAAACTGGAAACTACTAAAAGCTTCAAGATAAGCGTGAGTGACGAGGATGGCCCCTCCGTAGGAAGACGGAGGTGGATTCTCGGTTATGTATTGAAGTGGTGAGTAGTGGACTCGTGTGCGCAAAACCATTTCAAGTTGGAGTCTCGTAGGATAGTTTAGCCAAGAGTCAAAGCTGGCTTGCTGCAATAACTCCACCAACCCTTCTTGATAATGTGCATGTATGTAGGATCTGACGTAAGTCTTGCTGGGTACCTTTGTACTCATGTTGCTATAATTTACATTTTACAGAAGGCGCTGCAACCCCTTCTGATGGGTTCTTCGTAGACGTTGACATCGACGAGTAGACTAAGGCCCAGGTGGTGATCCTGAGCACGTGAAGGACCATGTAGTATAGCTAGGCTTTCCAAGCCTCTTTTATTTTACTAGTTGTCTGTACTCAGACAAGTTACTTCCGCTGCTGGTTTGTATGACTGTATGACTTGAATGTGGGTCGTGTGATCCGTACTTGTATGTATGTTATGTATGGCTCTCTGAGCCTTTAAATAAAGTACTTGTGTCGTAGAGTCATGTTGTGATGCCTTGTTGTATTTGCACATATCGAGCATATTGTGTGTATGATTGAAATGCTTGGTATGTGTGGGATCTGACTATCTAGTTGTTTATCTTTAGTAGCCTCTCTTACCGGGAAATGTCTCCTAGTGTTTCCATTGAGCCATGGTAGCTTGCTACTGCTCCGGAACACTTAGGCTGGCCGGCATGTGTCCTTCTTCGTTCCTGTGTCTGTCCCTTCGGGGAAATGTCACACATTGAGTACCGGAGCCCTGTTAGCCCGCTACAGCCCGGTTTACTGGAGTCCTGCTAGCCCAGTGCTACAGCCCGGACCCACTTGCTGATGACCGACACGTTCGATGCTGGGTCATGGATGCCTGTCCCTGTAAGTCTGTGCCACTTTGGGTTTACGACTAGTCATGTCAGCCCGGGCTCCTTATCATATGGATGCTAGCGACATCATCATATACGTGAGCCAAAAGGCGCAAACGGTCCCGGGCAAAGGTAAGGCGACACCCGTGGGAATACCGTGCGTGAGGCCGCAAATTGATATGAGGTGTTACAGGCTAGATCGATGTGACATTGAGTCGGGGTCCTGATAGCGTTGGCATCAGAGCCGGACTGCCTGTAGGTTCTCCAAGCCAAACTGGTCGATGTTGAGTCTAGAAATGCTTTAGTTATATGTAGGGGAATTGATTGTGGGATGGTACGTAAGTCTCTTTTTACTTCTTTACCTCATGGCATTCTGATCTGAGTCAGTCCATTCTTCTACCGGGGATTAAGGATTAGGATCTTCTCTCTCTATCAGGTTCACGTGTTACGAATCAGTAGTACCTTATAGGTTTGATGACTACAAGCCTAGTTCAGTTCTACTACCTTGTTATGCTGATAAGTTGAACCCAGAACCTTGATATGATATTGTTGAGTGTCTATGCAACTTTTTTGATAAATGTCTCAAACCCTTCTTGAGCATTTACAGCCGTCATGCTGTCGAAATTTTGCTGGAAATTCTAATGCCTTTGCATTATGGTTGTGCTTTCAGATGGCCACTCGCGACCAAAATCAAGTGGTTCGCCTGACCCGATGCATTGGTGTGACCGGTCATACGTCTATGTTAGTCCGAGTGATGATCGAGACGGGTTACCGTTGGTATCCCGAATACACGGTCGAAGAGCAGTTTCGAGATTTTAACCAAAGCCAGTATCTTTGCACCGTCCGGATATTTCCCTCTTATTCTGGTTCTACCGAGGCTCTTCACTGTTTCTATGGGCTCGGTGTTACTATTTAGATGGTTGTGCAAGATGTGGCTTATTCTATGATGACCATCATGCGAGTCAGGTCTGGCCTGCTTCGCAACACCGACTTTCGGTATATGCCAGCTTCACTTCCTGGAGCGCACGGATATCTCCGGGCTATCTATGCTGACCCCAGTCAGGAGGACTCACTAACTCGCACCACTGCTGAGTTGCTCGAGGACAAGGACCGAGAGAATCGGGCCTTAAGAATGGAGCTTTTCAACACCCGCGCTGATCATTGGGCCACCTTGACTCGGTTTGCACCGGCTGTGCAAGCTGGATGCATGGATATGAGAGACCTATATCCTGTTAGGTCTGCTCTGCCGGACATGATGGATTGGCATGATGTGGGAGGCATCACCCCACCTCGTGGTCCTCGCAGGCCACCGTTTGTTGGTCCAAGACCCCACCCTAGCCCTTTTGGTCCACAGGCTCCTCAGGACCGTTTGTTTCCGGATGCTCACGTTGAACTTCCCGGCTATGGAGGAGATTTCTATGAGAACTACTACAGAGATGACTGAGATAGTAGTAGTTCCACTAGGTATTGTAATAGTTGTATTTCCACCGTCCTGCGTGACTTGTGGAATATGACTTAGCATGTAGTAATCCCGGGGGTGTAGGAAAAATAATGTATAGGAGCTTGGGATGCCTTTGGTGAGATGTAATCCTCCTTTCACCATAGTAGTACTTGTTGGTCTTGTACTAAACCTCGTATGGTGTGTATGACGATGGAATAAAAGAAGTAGTTTCTGTATCTACCATGTCATACGGATGATCATCTTGCATTCTGAGTGGTCCATTACATTCTACATTCTATGTCGGGATCTTGTCATGTTGGACTAAACCATTGTCTTGCTTTTCCTAGGATGGTCAACACCCGCAACAACCCTGCTTCCCCAGAGCAGGCCGAAGGCAGCAGAGTTGGGGATACAAATCTGCCTCACCCTCCCTCTCTGGCAGAAGTTATGCTAGAGGCTGAGAGAAACAAGCGGGAGACCAACCGTTTGTTGGAGCGTATTGAACAAAACACAGCACACCATCAGAGGACTAACTTGGTGTCACTCAGTGATTTCATCAAGTTACATCCACCCATGTTCCACCACTCCGTCGAGCCTCTCGACGCTGATGACTGACTTCGCAGTATTTCTCACAAACTGTGTTCTGCGCTAGTAGCTGAGGCTGACAAGGTCACCTTTGCTGCATATCATCTTGAAGGCCCCGCCAGTCTCTAGTGGGAGAATTATGGAGCTATGCGCCCAGCGGACCATGTCACTACTTGGGCTGAATTCAGCGAGGCTTTCCGTGAACACGACATTCCGGAGGGTCTCATGGACCGTAAATGTGAGGAATTTTGCAGTTTCACTCAAGGTCGACTCTCTGTTGACGCTTACAGCAGGGAGTTTGGTAACCTTGCCCGTTATGCGACGGAGGAAGTTTCTACTGATGCCGAGAAGCAAGCAAGGTTCCGTAAGGGACTTAGTCCTGAGCTTCGCCGCGACCTCCGTCTGCATGAGTGCACATCTTTCCAGAAGCTTGTTAACAAGGCCATCAGTGCTGAGACTGGTCAGACTGATTATGAAGCAACACGCAAGCATGGCCGTGACTTGGGTTCCTCATCCGGTGCTGGTCCTCAGAAGCGCCGCGTGTGGGTGCCTAATACTGCCCTGCCACCCAGGTTCACACCGAGGCCATCCTTCCAGGCACCTCGCCCAGCTCAGTCATATGCACCAGCCAAGCCCTATGGTGGTCCAACCAATAATGCTCCCCCACGCACCGGCTCCGTGACTTGTTTCAAGTGTGGGGAATCAGGCCACTATATGCGCGAGTGTCCCCAAACCAACCCCAACCAGACAGCAAAAACTGTTGGCCGCGGCAAGCCGACAGGGAAAGTGTTCCACGCCAAGCCGGCCACCGCTACACGTGGCCATGTCAACTGTATCTCTGCTGAGGAAGCTCAAGAGGATCCCAACGTCATTCTCGGTATGCTCCTTGTTAATTGCCACTCGGCATCTGTTCTTTTCGATAGAGGAGCATCTCATTCTTTCCTATCCGAAAATTATGCTCGTTTGCATAACACCGCATTCTGTGACATGCCATCCACTA
Organism: Triticum aestivum; assembly: GCF_018294505.1. Taxonomy (NCBI): domain Eukaryota; kingdom Viridiplantae; phylum Streptophyta; class Magnoliopsida; order Poales; family Poaceae; genus Triticum; species Triticum aestivum. Next base: position 385,679,388 of record NC_057810.1, on the reverse strand, counting down.
TGGAAATTTCTACTCCTGGTTCTAGATTGCAAACCTCTAGAGTAAGCCATGGAAATGAAATTCAAGTCGACAGACTTATTTTTCTCGCATCTTTGATAGCTCTCAAATCTTCGGATATTAATATCATCTTGGGTATGGATTGGATGTCAGCCCATCATGCCAAGATTGATTGCTTCTCTAGGACTGTTCAACTCACCCATCCTTCGGGGAAGATAGTCAATGTCTTGACCCGAGTAGCCAAGCGACAGCTATATTCTCTTAAAGCCAGCCCGTTGCCAGACCTCGAAGACGTTCCGGTAGTCCGTGACTTTCCGGATATCTTTCCAGAGGAATTGCCAGGTGTTCCACCTGACAGAGATGTCGAGTTCGTAATAGATCTCATTCCAGGAACTGTCCCGATTTCCAGAAGACCCTACAAGATGGCAGCCTTAGAACTAGCCGAGCTTAAGAAACAACTTGATGAGTCCTTGCAAAAGGGTTTCATCCGTCCCAGTTCTTCTCCTTGGGCTTGCCCCGTCCTCTTTGTTAAGAAGAAGGATGGTACGGACCGGATGGTTGTAGATTATCGTCCCGTTAATTTGGTCATGATAAAGAACAAGTATCCGCTCCCCAGGATCAACGACCTCTATGATCAGCTCGCTGGATCCTCAGTCTTCTCCAAGATGGATTTGAGGTTGGGATACCATCAAATCAAAATCAGAAACGGGGACATTCCGAAAACGGCCTTTGTTACTCGTTATGGCCAATACGAGTACACCGTCATGTCCTTTGGCCTAACCAACGCCCCATCCACATTCTCCCGCTTGATGAACTCGATCTTCATGGAGTACTTAGATAAGTTCGTCGTGGTTTACCTCGATGATATTCTTATTTACTCGAAGAACGAGGAAGAGCATGCCGAACATCTTAGACTTGTGTTAGAAAAACTCAGAGAGCACCGTCTTTATGCCAAGTTCTCCAAGTGCGAGTTTTGGTTGCCAGAAGTGACCTACCTAGGCCACGTAATTTCTGGTAAGGGCATTGCTGTCAATCCCGAGAGAGTCAAGGCCGTTCTCGATTGGACTCCACCTGAGACCGTTAAACAAGTTAGGAGTTTCCTTGGTCTAGCCAGCTATTGTCGCTGCTTAGTTGAAAATTTCTCCAAAGTAGCCAAACCCCTCATGGAACTTCTTAAGAAAGATAAAAAGTTTGAGTGGTCTCCACAATGTGAGCACAGTTTTCAGGAACTGAAAAGGCGTTTAACCTCTGCTCCCGTATTGGTACCGCCAGATTTCTCTAAGGACTTTGTTATCTACTGCGACGCCTCGCGACAAGGACTAGGTTGTTTTCTCATGCAAGATCGACACGTAATTGCTTATGCTTCACGGCAACTACACCCACATGAGGAAAACTACCCCACTCATGATCTAGAGCTTGCAGCCGTAGTCCATGCACTCAAAACATGGCGACATTATCTTCTCGGTAATCGTTGCGAAATCTACACTGATCACCAAAGTCTTAAGTATATATTCACCCAACCGGATTTAAATCTCAGGCAAAGACGTTGGGTCGAGTTGATCACAGATTTCGACTTAGGAATAACTTACACCCCAGGGAAAGCCAACGTCATGGCTGATGCGCTAAGTCCTAAATCTTATTGTAACAACCTGATGTTACAACAAAGTCAACCGCTTCTCCATGAGTAATTTCGGAAGCTTAACCTTCACATTGTTCCTCAAGGATTTCTTTCCACCTTGGTGGCGAAACCTACCCTTACGGATCAGATCATCAAAGCATAGAAAGTAGATCCGGGAATTTCCCGCATCAAGAGAAACATCAAGAAAGGAGTTGCGAATTGTTTCTCCATCGATGATCAAGGAGTTGTATACTTCGGGAATCGGCTAGTGGTCCCCAAGGTGCGAAACCTGAGGCGATTGATCCTTAAGGAAGCTCAAGAATCTCCTCTCACTATTCATCCCGGTAGCACTAAGATGTATCAGGACCTACGCCAGAGGTTCTGGTGGACTGGGATGAAGAGAGAAATTGCTCAGTATATTGCTAATTGCGACGTCTGCCGTCGTGTAAAAGCAGAGCATCAACTGAAGGAAATATGCCCTAGAGGCAATAATAAAGTTATTATTTATTTCCTTATAATCATGATAAATGTTTATTATTCATGCTAGAAGTGTATTTACCGGAAACATAATACATGTGTGAATACATAGACAAACAAAGTGTCACTAGTATGCCTCTACTTGACTAGCTCGTTAATCAAAGATGGTTATGTTTCCTAACCATGAACAATGAGTTGTTATTTGATTAACGAGGTCACATCATTAGCAGAATGATCTGATTGAAATGACCCATTCCATTAGCTTAGCACCCGATCGTTTAGTATGTTGCTATTGCTTTCTTCATGACTTATACATGTTCCTATGACTATGAGATTATGCAACTCCCGTTTACCGGAGGAACACTTTGGGTACTACCAAACGTCACAACGTAACTGGGTGATTATAAAGGAGTACTACAGGTGTCTCCAATGGTCGATGTTGGGTTGGCGTATTTCGAGATTAGGATTTGTCACTCCGATTGTCGGAGAGGTATCTCTGGGCCCTCTCGGTAATACACATCACATAAGCCTTGCAAGCATTACAACTAATATGTTAGTTGTGAGATGATGTATTACGGAACGAGTAAAGAGACTTGCCGGTAACGAGATTGAACTAGGTATTGGATACCGACGATCGAATCTCGGGCAAGTAACATACCGATGACAAAGGGAACAACGTATGTTGTTATGCGGTCTGACCGATAAAGATCTTCGTAGAATATGTAGGAGCCAATATGGGCATCCAGGTCCCGCTATTGGTTATTGACCGGAGACGTGTCTTGGTCATGTCTACATTGTTCTCGAACCCGTAGGGTCCGCACGCTTAAGGTTACGATGACAGTTATATTATGAGTTTATGCATTTTGATGTACCGAAGGTTGTTCGGAGTCCCGGATGTGATCACGGACATGACGAGGTGTCTCAAAATGGTCGAGACATAAAGATTGATATATTGGAAGCCTATGTTTGGACATCAGAAGTGTTCCGGGTGAAATCGGGATTTTACCGGGTTACCGGGAGGTTACCGGAACCCCCCCCCCCGGAGCCATATGGGCCATCATGGGCCTTAGTGGAAAGGAGAAAGGGGCAGCCCAAGGGGGCTGCGCGCCTTCCCCCTTCCCCTAGTCCTATTAGGACTAGGAGAGGTGGCCGGCCACCCCTCTCCCTCTTTCCCCCTTGGGAATCCTAGTTGGAATAGGATTGGGGGGAGTCCTACTCCCGGTAGGAGTAGGACTCCTCCTGCGCCTCTCTCTCTTGGCCGGCGCCCCCTCCCCCCTTGGCTCCTCTATATACGGAGGCAGGGGCACCTCTAAACACACAAGTTGACACAAGTTGATCCACGTGATCTATTCCTTAGTCGTGTGCGGTGCCCCCTGCCACCATATTCCTCGATAATACTGTAGCGGAGTTTAGGCGAAGCCCTGCTGCTGTAGTTCATCAAGATCGTCACCACGCCGTCGTGCTGACGAAACTCTTCCCCGACACTTTGCTGGATCGGAGTCCGGGGATCGTCATCGAGCTGAACGTGTGCTCGAACTCGGAGGTGCCGTAGTTTCGGTACTTGATCGGTTGGATCGTGAAGACGTACGACTACTTCCTCTACGTCGTGTCATCGCTTCCGCAGTCAGTCTGCGTTGGGTACATAGACAATACTCTCCCCTCATTGCTATGCATCACATGATCCTGTGTGTGCGTAGGAATTTTTTTGAAATTACTACATAACCCAACAGTGGCATCCGAGCCTAGGTTACTTATGTTGATGTTATATGCACGAGTAGAACACAAGTGAGTTGTGGACGATACAAGTCATACTGCCTACCAGCATGTCATACTTTGGTTCGGCGGTATTGTTGGACGAGACGACCCGGACCAACCTTACGCGTACGCTTACGCGAGACCGGTTCCCTCGACGTGCTTTGCACAGAGATGGCTTGCGGGCGATTGTCTCTCCAACTTTAGTTGAACCAAGTATGGCTACGCCCGGTCCTTGCGAAGGTTAAAACAGAGTCTATTTGACAAACTATCATTGTGGTTTTGATGCGTAGGTGAGATTGGTTCTTACTTAAGCCCGTAGCAGCCACGTAAAACATGCAACAACAAAGTAGAGGACGTCTAACTTGTTTTTGCAGGGCATGTTGTGATGTGATATGGTCAAAGCATGATGCTGAATTTTATTGTATGAGATGATCATGTTTTGTAACCGAGTTATCGGCAACTGGCAGGAGCCATATGGTTGTCGCTTTATTGTATGCAATGCAATCGCGATGTAATGCTTTACTTTATTACTAAACGGTAGTGATAGTCGTGGAAGCATAAGATTGGCGAGACGACAACGATGCTACGATGGAGATCAATGTGTCGCGCCGGTGACGATGGTGATCATGACGGTGCTTCGGAGATGGAGATCACAAGCACAAGATGATGATGACCATATCATATCACTTATATTGATTGCATGTGATGTTTATCTTTTTATGCATCTTATCTTGCTTTGATTGACGGTAGCATTATAAGATGATCTCTCACTAAATTATCAAGAAGTGTTCTCCCTGAGTATGCACCGTTGCCAAAGTTCGTCGTGCCCAGACACCACGTGATGATCGGGTGTGATAAGCTCTACGTCCATCTACAATGGGTGCAAGCCAGTTTTGCACACGCAGAATACTCAGGTTAAACTTGACGAGCCTAGCATATGCAGATATGGCCTCGGAACACGGAGACCGAAAGGTCGAGCGTGAATCATATAGTAGATATGATCAACATAACGATGTTCACCATTGAAAACTACTCCATCTCACGTGATGATCGGTCATGGTTTAGTTGATTTGGATCACGTAATCACTTAGAGGATTAGAGGGATGTCTATCTAAGTGGGAGTTCTTAAATAATATGATTAATTGAACTTAAATATATCATGAACTTAGTACCTGATAGTATCTTGCTTGTTTATGTTGATTGTAGATAGATGGCTCGTGCTGTTGTTCCGTTGAATTTTAATGCGTTCCTTGAGAAAGCAAAGTTGAAAGATGATGGTAGCAATTACACGGACTGGGTCCGTAACTTGAGGATTATCCTCATTGCTGCACAGAAAAATTACGTCCTGGAAGCACCGCTGGGTGCCAGGCCTGCTGCTGGAGCAACACCAGATGTTATGAACGTCTGGCAGAGCAAAGCTGATGACTACTCAATAGTTCAGTGTGCCATGCTTTACGGCTTAGAATCGGGACTTCAACGATGTTTTGAACGTCATGGAGCATATGAGATGTTCCAGGAGTTGAAGTTAATATTTCAAGCAAATGCCCGAATTGAGAGATATGAAGTCTCCAATAAGTTCTATAGCTGCAAGATGGAGGAGAACAGTTCTGTCAGTGAGCATATACTCAAAATGTCTGGGTATAATAATCACTTGATTCAATTGGGAGTTAATCTTCCGGATGATTGCGTTATTGACAGAATTCTCCAATCACTGCCACCAAGCTACAAGAGCTTCGTGATGAACTATAATATGCAAGGGATGAACAAGACTATTCCCGAGCTCTTCGCAATGCTGAAAGCTGCGGAGGTAGAAATCAAGAAGGAGCATCAAGTGTTGATGGTTAACAAGACCAGTAGTTTCAAGAAAAAGGGCAAAGGGAAGAAAAAGGGGAACTTCAAGAAGAACGGCAAGCAAGTTGCTGCTCAAGAGAAGAAACCCAAGTCTGGACCTAAGCCTGAAACTGAGTGCTTCTACTGCAAGCAGACTGGTCACTGGAAGCGGAACTGCCCCAAGTATTTGGCGGATAAGAAGGATGGCAAGGTGAACAAAGGTATATGTGATATACATGTTATTGATGTGTACCTTACTAGAGCTCGCAGTAGCACCTGGGTATTTGATACTGGTTCTGTTGCTAATATTTGCAACTCGAAACAGGGACTACGGAATAAGCGGGCACTAGCAAAGGACGAGGTGACGATGCGCGTGGGAAACGGTTCCAAAGTCGATGTGATCGCAGTCGGCACGCTACCTCTATATCTACCTTCGGGATTAATATTAGACCTAAATAATTGTTATTTGGTGCCAGCGTTGAGCATGAACATTATATCTGGATCTTGTTTAATGCGAGACGGTTATTCATTTAAATCAGAGAATAATGGTTGTTCTATTTATATGAGTAATATCTTTTATGGTCATGCACCCTTGAAGAGTGGTCTATTCTTATTGAATCTCGATAGTAGTAATACACATATTCATAATATTGAAGCCAAAAGATGCAGAGTTGATAATGAAAGTGCAACTTATTTGTGGCACTGTCGTTTAGGTCATATCGGTATAAAGCGCATGAAGAAACTCCATACTGATGGACTTTTGGAACCACTTGATTATGAATCACTTGGTACTTGCGAACCGTGCCTCATGGGCAAGATGACTAAAACACCGTTCTCCGGTACTATGGAGAGAGCAACAGATTTGTTGGAAATCATACATACCGATGTATGTGGCCCGATGAATATTGAGGCTCGTGGCTGATATCGTTATTTTCTCACCTTCACAGATGATTTAAGCAGATATGGGTATATCTACTTAATGAAACATAAGTCTGAAACATTTGAAAAGTTCAAAGAATTTCAGAGTGAAGTTGAAAATCATCGTAACAAGAAAATAAAATTTCTACGATCTGATCGTGGAGGAGAATATTTGAGTTACGAGTTTGGTGTACATTTGAAAAACTGTGGAATAGTTTCGCAACTCACGCCACCCGGAACACCACAGCGTAATGGTGTGTCCGAACGTCGTAATCGTACTTTACTAGATATGGTGCGATCTATGATGTCTCTTACTGATTTACCGCTATCATTTTGGGGATATGCTTTAGAGACGGCCGCATTCACGTTAAATAGGGCACCATCAAAATCCGTTGAGACGATGCCTTATGAACTATGGTTTGGCAAGAAACCAAAGTTGTCGTTTCTTAAAGTTTGGGGCTGCGATGCTTATGTGAAAAAACTTCAACCTGATAAGCTCGAACCCAAATCGGAGAAATGTGTCTTCATAGGATACCCAAAGGAAACTGTTGGGTACACCTTCTATCACAGGTCCGAAGGCAAGACATTCGTTGCTAAGAATGGATCATTTCTAGAGAAGGAGTTTCTCTCGAAAGAAGTGAGTGGGAGGAAAGTAGAACTTGACGAGGTAACTGTACCTGCTCCCTTACTGGAAAGTAGTTCATCACAGAAAACTGTTTCAGTGACACCTACACCAGTTAGTGAGGAAGCCAATGATAATGATCATGAAACTTCAGATCAAGATACTACTGAACCTCGTAGATCAACCAGAGTAAGATCCGCACCAGAGTGGTACGGTAATCCTGTTCTGGAGGTCATGCTACTAGATCATGATGAACCTACGAACTATGAAGAAGCGATGGTGAGCCCAGATTCCGCAAAGTGGCTTGAAGCCATGAAATCTGAGATGGGATCCATGTATGAGAACAAAGTGTGGACTTTGGTTGACTTGCCCGATGATCGGCAAGCAATTGAGAATAAATGGATCTTCAAGAAGAAGACTGACGCTGATGGTAATGTTACTGTCTACAAAGCTCGACTTGTCGCAAAAGGTTTTCGGCAAGTTCAAGGGATTGACTATGATGAGACCTTCTCACCCGTAGCGATGCTTAAGTCTGTCCGAATCATGTTAGCAATTGCCACATTTTATGATTATGAAATTTGGCAGATGGATGTCAAAACTGCATTCCTGAATGGATTTCTGGAAGAAGAGTTGTATATGATGCAACCAGAAGGTTTTGTCGATCCAAAGGAAGCTAACAAAGTGTGCAAGCTCCAGCGATCCATTTATGGACTGGTGCAAGCCTCTCCGAGTTGGAATAACCGTTTTGATAGTGTGATCAAAGCATTTGGTTTTATACAGACTTTCGTAGAAGCCTGTATTTACAAGAAAGTGAGTGGGAGCTTTGTAGCATTTCTGATATTATATGTGGATGACATATTACTGATTGGAAATGATATAGAATTTCTGGATAGCATAAAGGGATACTTGAATAAAAGTTTTTCAATGAAAGACCTTGGTGAAGCTGCTTACATATTAGGCATTAAGATCTATAGAGATAGATCAAGACGCTTAATTGGACTTTCACAAAGCACATACCTTGACAAGATTTTGAAGAAATTCAAAATGGATCAAGCAAAGAAAGGATTCTTGCCTGTATTACAAGGTGTGAAATTGAGTAAGACTCAATGCCCGACCACTGCAGAAGATAGAGAGAATATGAAAGATGTTCCCTATGCATCAGCCATAGGCTCTATCATGTATGCAATGCTGTGTACCAGACCTGATGTGTGCCTTGCTATAAGTTTAGCAGGGAGGTACCAAAGTAATCCAGGAGTGGATCACTGGACAGCGGTCAAGAACATCCTGAAATACCTGAAAAGGACTAAGGATATGTTTCTCGTATATGGAGGTGACAAAGAGCTCACCATAAAAGGTTACGTTGATGCAAGCTTTGACACTGATCCGGACGATTCTAAATCGCAAACCGGATACGTGTTTACATTAAACGGTGGAGCTTTCAGTTGGTGCAGTTCTAAACAAAGCGTTGTAGCGGGATCTACATGTGAAGCGGAATACATAGCTGCTTCGGAAGCAGCAAATGAAGGAGTCTGGATGAAGGAGTTCATATCCGATCTAGGTGTCATACCTAGTGCATCGGGTCCAATGAAAATCTTTTGTGACAATACTGGTGCAATTGCCTTGGCAAAGGAATCCAGATTTCACAAAAGCACCAAACACATCAAGAGACGCTTCAGCTCCATCCGGGATCTAGTCCAGGTGGGAGACATAGAGATTTGCAAGATACATACGGATCTGAACGTTGCAGACCCATTGACTAAGCCTCTTCCACGAGCAAAACATGATCAGCACCAAGGCTCCATGGGTGTTAGAATCATTACAGTGTAATCTAGATTATTGACTCTAGTGCAAGTGGGAGACTGAAGGAAATATGCCCTAGAGGCAATAATAAAGTTATTATTTATTTCCTTATAATCATGATAAATGTTTATTATTCATGCTAGAAGTGTATTTACCGGAAACATAATACATGTGTGAATACATAGACAAACAAAGTGTCACTAGTATGCCTCTACTTGACTAGCTCGTTAATCAAAGATGGTTATGTTTCCTAACCATGAACAATGAGTTGTTATTTGATTAACGAGGTCACATCATTAGCAGAATGATCTGATTGAAATGACCCATTCCATTAGCTTAGCACCCGATCGTTTAGTATGTTGCTATTGCTTTCTTCATGACTTATACATGTTCCTATGACTATGAGATTATGCAACTCCCGTTTACCGGAGGAACACTTTGGGTACTACCAAACGTCACAACGTAACTGGGTGATTATAAAGGAGTACTACAGGTGTCTCCAATGGTCGATGTTGGGTTGGCGTATTTCGAGATTAGGATTTGTCACTCCGATTGCCGGAGAGGTATCTCTGGGCCCTCTCGGTAATACACATCACATAAGCCTTGCAAGCATTACAACTAATATGTTAGTTGTGAGATGATGTATTACAGAATGAGTAAAGAGACTTGCCGGTAACGAGATTGAACTAGGTATTGGATACCGAGGATCAAATCTCGGGCAAGCAACATACCGATGACAAAGGGAACAACGTATGTTGTTATGCGGTCTGACCGATAAAGATCTTCGTAGAATATGTAGGAGCCAATATGGGCATCCAGGTCCCGCTATTGGTTATTGACCGGAGACGTGTCTTGGTCATGTCTACATTGTTCTCGAACCCGTAGGGTCCGCACGCTTAAGGTTACGATGACAGTTATATTATGAGTTTATGCATTTTGATGTACCGAAGGTTGTTCGGAGTCCCGGATGTGATCACGGACATGACGAGGAGTCTCGAAATGGTCGAGACATAAAGATTGATATATTGGAAGCCTATGTTTGGACATCGGAAGTGTTCCGGGTGAAATCGGGATTTTACCGGGTTACCGGGAGGTTACCGGAACCCCCCCCCCCCGGAGCCATATGGGCCATCATGGGCCTCAGTGGAAAGGAGAAAGGGGCAGCCCAAGGGGGCTGCATGCCTTCCCCCTTCCCCTAGTCCTATTAGGACTAGGAGAGGTGGCCGGCCACCCCTCTCCCTCTTTCCCCCTTGGGAATCCTAGTTGGAATAGGATTGGGGGGGAGTCCTACTCCCGGTAGGAGTAGGACTCCTCCTGCGCCTCTCTCTCTTGGCCGGCGCCCCCTCCCCCCTTGGCTCCTTTATATACGGAGGCAGGGGCACCATTAAACACACAAGTTGACACAAGTTGATCCACGTGATCTATTCCTTAGCCGTGCTGCTGTAGCGGAGTTTAGGCGAAGCCCTGCTGCTGTAGTTCATCAAGATCGTCACCAAGCCGTCGTGCTGACGAAACTCTTCCCCGACACTTTGCTGGATCGGAGTCCGGGGATCGTCATCGAGCTGAACGTGTGCTCGAACTCGGAGGTGCCGTAGTTTCGGTACTTGATCGGTTGGATCGTGAAGACGTACGACTACTTCCTCTACGTCGTGTCATCGCTTCCGCAGTCGGTCTGCGTTGGGTACGTAGACAATACTCTCCCCTCGTTGCTATGCATCACATGATCCTGTGTGTGCGTAGGAAATTTTTTGAAATTACTACATAACCCGACATCAACGGCCTGCTGGCACCCTTCAACCCCTAGCTATTCCTGAATGGAAATGGGATAAAATTGGTATGGACTTCATTACCGGTTTTCCCAGGACCAAGAGAGGGAATAATGCTATCTTCGTCGTTGTCGATCGTCTTTCCAAAGTGGCCCATTTCTTACCTGTTCGTGAGAGTATAACTGCTAGTCAGTTAGCAAACTTGTACATCTCCCGAATAGTGTCTCTCCATGGTGTTCCTTTGGAAATTAACTCGGATCGAGGAAGTCTTTTCACCTCTCGATTTTGGGAAAGTTTCCAAAATGCTATGGGAACCCGCCTTTCTTTTAGTACCGCTTTCCACCCTCAATCAAGTGGTCAAGTGGAACGCGTCAACCAGATTCTAGAAGACATGCTTCGAGCTTCTGTTATCTCATTCGGAATGGAGTGGGAGAAATGCCTTCCATTTGCCGAATTTGCTTATAACAACAGTTATCAATCCAGCTTGGGCAAAGCCCCTTCTGAAGTTCTCTATGGACGAAGGTGTCGAACGCCTCTTAACTGGTCAGAAACCGGGGAAAGACAATTCTTTGGCCCGGATATGATTCAGGAAGCAGAAGAGCAAGTTCGCATCATTCGTGAAAAGTTGAAAACAGCCCAATCTCGTCAAAAGAGTCAATATGACCGAAAACATAAGGCTATGACTTTTGAGGTTGACGAGAAGGCTTACCTTCGGGTTACTCCTCTGAAGGGAAACCATCGCTTCGGTATCAAGGGCAAATTGGCTCCTCATTACATTGGACCTTTTCGCATTCTCGCAAAATGAGGAGAAGTTGCCTACCAATTGGAACTACCTCCGCATCTCTCCAGAGTCCACGATGTCTTCCACGTTTCCCAACTCAGGCGTTGCTTCTCGGATCCTATCCGTGGAGTGGACCACGAAATGCTTGATCTCCAAGATAATCTCACGTATCGAGAGTACCCCGTTCGTATCCTCGATCAAGCTGAGCGTACCACTCGACGTCATAATATCAAGTTTCTCAAGGTTCAATGGTCGCACCATTTTGAGAATGAAGCAACTTGGGAAAGGGAGGATCGTCTTCGACTCAAGTATCCCGCCTTCTTCCCGGAGGAACCCAAATCTCGGGACGAGATTCTTTTGAGTGGGGGTGAGTTGTCACACCCTAGCTAGTTCATGCATTAGAGTGTTGCATCATGTTTATCCTTTCGTCAGAAACTTGAAATGGGGATGTCAGAACCCCCAGCCCCCTCTGAAACCAACTAGGGTTTACTAAAAACTTTTTCAATGAACCTGAAATGCCCTTCTGAAATGTCCATCATTTTTGTCTTGGTTCAGAACCTCTGCCAAAAGTGATGCACAGTTTTCTAGGTCATCCTAAGGTCTTTGAGTTAATTCATAATTATTTGAATTTGGGCATTTTAAATTTATAAAATATTTCAAATGCTCAAATATCTCCAAACTAAAATGTTTCATGTTGGAAATAATCCAACCACGGACCAGGAGCAGTTTGGTGATTTTAGGAGTTGCCTAAGTATTTTTAATAATTCAACAAAGTTGCAGAAAAATAGAAAAAGGGAAATAACAGAAAACTTACCTGGCGCCCGCTAACCGGCCCACCTGCCGGCCCAGCCCAGTGCCGCGCCAGCGAGCTGCTTGCCGGCCAGGCAAGCAGGCAAGGTGCTCGACGGCGAGCACCGCATGGGTGCCACGCACCTGCTCGCCGCCTCGCCGCTCCACTCGCCCGGCTAACGCCATGGATCGATCCCTCTCTCTCCCCCGAACCCCCCAGACGCCCCCTCTCCTCCCCGGCTCCTCTCTCTCGCGCTCCCCCGCCATGGCCGACGCCATCGCCGCCACCCCCTCGCCGTAGCCACGCCCTTCGTCAACCCCACGCCGCGCCACCGTGTCCAGGAGCTCCGCCACCCTCCTCTCCTTCGAGCAAGCCGAGCCCCGAGCGCTTGCAAGGCCCGAGTCCACCGCACCGACCTCGACCGAACTGCCGTCGCCGGAGATCCCTTTCAACGCCGTCGCCGCATCAGCTCGTCCCCGACCTCGCCGGTGGCCTCTACGGGTGCTCTGTGAGCCTAGCTACCTCTCCTACTCTTCCTCTCTCGCCCCCGAGCCGTGTAGCCACCGCACGAAGATCACCCGCACGCACCGCCGTGGATCTCATCGCCGACGTGCTCCTGGTCACCCTCCAGCCACCACTTGGTGTCCATCGTGCTCACCACGTCATGTAGCACCTAACCAACTACTCCCCGCACCTCATCGACCCCTCTAGCCTCAAGTTCTCCTTCGGCCGAACTCCGGCGGCCGCCTAGGTCGTTGCCGGTGCCGATTCCGGCCGCCCCGACTCCAACCGACTCCACTAGAAGCTGCGGCATGTTCCCAGCTATCCATATCCACCCTCCGCGGCTCGTTTGGTTGCCGAAACGGCCAAACTCACTTCCGCCGCCGCGTTGGGCTCGCCGGCGGCTAGACGCCGGTGTAGCCGACGTTGACTTCGACCACGGTGGGCCCTGGTTGACTCTGATGAGTCAATGACAGGTGGGGCCCAGCCCTGTTAACTAAATAGGTTTAGTTTTAATTAAACTTTAGCTAAACTAATTACCCTGACACCCTGGACCCACAGTCAGGTTTGACCTGGACGTCTCCGTTGACCCTGACGTCATTCTGACGCATGGCTGACGCAATAAATTAATTTCTGGATTTATTCTAATATAGGAAATTCCAGAATATAGTTCAAACTTCAAAAATTCATATCTTTTAATCTGTAACTCCAAATCAAACAAGTTATATATGAAAAATGATCAGAAAAATCCAATCTATCCATATGTACTGTTTTCATGCATGTTTAAACAAGTTAACTTGCTGTTTAGTGCAAAACATGATAAAGCACTATTTAAGAGCACAAATGTGTTTGGAATTTGAATCTTTGGTTCAAATTGGCTCAAACCCATCTGGTCTTAGTTGCATTAGCCCAACACACTCATATTGTCATGTTTCATGCATGCATCATATTGTCGCACATTGTTTGGTGATGGTTGTGTATCGGTGTTCTTTGCGGCAGGTTCTGCCTCCGAGGAGTAGCGTGATTACCCTAGCGAAGAACCGTATCCGTGCATCGATCCATCAGGCAAGCAACCAACTAGTTGATCATATCGATACAATCCCATGTTCTCGCTTCTGCTCTCTTTTACTGCATTAAGACAACGCGTTTCAAACTGCTGTGTGCTATGGTAGTTGAACCCATTTCCTCTGCATGACCTGTCATTGCCACAGTAACTAGACGAAACCCACTAGCATGTGTAGGAGTTGATTGAGCCATATGTATGTGTTGTTCCTACCTTGCTATGCCTGCTATTCTTAGAGTCGTGTCAGGTCTGGTTCATCTGGGTGATGGGCTAGAGTGAAATGATCATGCCGGTATTGAGAGTGATGTGGTGAACATGATTTGGGAAAGGTATCGATGAGAGGCCATGTAGGAGTACATGGTGGGTTGTTTCATTGAAGCCGACCTTAAGCACTAAGATCTGTATGTGTGATTTAAGAATCAGCTACTACCATGCATTGGGCCCGAAACCAATGGACCCTCGCGGCTTCTTATTCACCCTAGTTCTCTGTCCAGGAGTTGGAAGTAGTTTCTGGTGTTTGTAGCTTACTGGAGGCCGTGGACAGCGCTGACCCTAGGGGTGGGCTGTGATGCGGTAGGTACGTGGCCGGGAATACCGGACACCCGTTAGGTGTCACGGAACCCTGTACACATCGTTCGGGGCCGTATGGGAAACCTTGGCCGGACTCCCTGCGGATGGAACCTGGATAGGCGATAAACCTGGATTGGAGACTTAGGTGATTAGGTAGGTCGTGGCCGACACCCACGTTGGGCTTCCGCTTGAAGGTTGCCGAGTACATGTCGTGTAAACGACGGTAAGTGGTGAGAGCGTGTATGAAGAAGTACACCCCTGCAGGGTTAACATGATCTATTCGAATAGCGGCGTCCGCGGTAAAGGACTACTTGGTTGCCTATACAGTTCATAGACAAGTAAACTGGAAACTACTAAAAGCTTCAAGATAAGCGTGAGTGCCGAGGATGGCCCCTCCGTAGGAAGACGGAGGTGGATTCTCGGTTATGTATTGAAGTGGTGAGTAGTGGACTCGTGTGCGCAAAACCATTTCAAGTTGGAGTCTCGTAGGATAGTTTAGCCAAGAGTCAAAGCTGGCTTGCTGCAATAACTCCACCAACCCTTCTTGATAATGTGCATGTATGTAGGATCTGACGTAAGTCTTGCTGGGTACCTTTGTACTCATGTTGCTATAATTTACATTTTACAGAAGGCGCTGCAACCCCTTCTGATGGGTTCTTCGTAGACGTTGACATCGACGAGTAGACTAAGGCCCAGGTGGTGATCCTGAGCACGTGAAGGACCATGTAGTATAGCTAGGCTTTCCAAGCCTCTTTTATTTTACTAGTTGTCTGTACTCAGACAAGTTACTTCCGCTGCTGGTTTGTATGACTGTATGACTTGAATGTGGGTCGTGTGATCCGTACTTGTATGTATGTTATGTATGGCTCTCTGAGCCTTTAAATAAAGTACTTGTGTCGTAGAGTCATGTTGTGATGCCTTGTTGTATTTGCACATATCGAGCATATTGTGTGTATGATTGAAATGCTTGGTATGTGTGGGATCTGACTATCTAGTTGTTTATCTTTAGTAGCCTCTCTTTCCGGGAAATGTCTCCTAGTGTTTCCATTGAGCCATGGTAGCTTGCTACTGCTCCGGAACACTTAGGCTGGCCGGCATGTGTCCTTCTTCGTTCCTGTGTCTGTCCCTTCGGGGAAATGTCACACATTGAGTACCGGAGCCCTGTTAGCCCGCTACAGCCCGGTTTACCGGAGTCCTGCTAGCCCAGTGCTACAGCCCGGACCCACTTGCTGATGACCGACACGTTCGATGCTGGGTCATGGATGCCTGTCCCTGTAAGTCTGTGCCACTTTGGATTTACGACTAGTCATGTCAGCCCGGGCTCCTTATCATATGGATGCTAGCGACATCATCATATACGTGAGCCAAAAGGCGCAAACGGTCCCGGGCAAAGGTAAGGCGACACCCGTGGGAATACCGTGCGTGAGGCCGCAAAGTGATATGAGGTGTTACAGGCTAGATCAATGTGACATTGAGTCGGGGTCCTGACACAAATAAAATAGCAATAAAAGTCCAAATAAAATTCTTATTTGATTTTAACATTTTCCTCCAATATTTCTTTTATTTTGGAGAATTCATCTTAGCCCCTCTATTTTATTTTAATATTGGAAATATTCGGAGACAAAAATGGTTAAAACCAAATTGATCCTCTTTTCAATATTTGAGAAAATTCAAATATGAAAATAACGAAATCCCCAACTCTCTCCGTGGGTCCTTGAGTTGCTTGAAATTTCTAGGATCAACCAAAAATGCAATAAAATATGATATGCAATGATAACCTATGTATAACACTCCAAATTGAAAATTTGGGATGTTACAAACCTACCCCCCTTAAGATGAATCTCGCCCTCGAGATTCGGGTTGGCTAGAAAATAGGTGCGGGTGATCCTTCCGTAGGTCTTCCTCTCGTTCCCAAGTGGTTTGATCCTCGGTATGGTGGATCCACTGAACTTTGCAGAACTTGATAACCTTGCTATGTGTGACTTGGCTGGCAAACTCGAGAATCTTCACTGGTTTCTCCTCGTAGGTCAAATCACTATCCAGCTGAATCGCTTCCAGTGGCATTGTATCTCTCAAAGGAATATCGGCCATCTCTGCGTGGCACTTCTTCAACTGGGAAACGTGAAACACATCCTGAACTCCTGACAATCCTTCTGACAGTTCCAGCTTGTAAGCAACTTCTCCCATACGTTCCAGAACTTTGTATGGTCCCACAAAACGTGGTGCTAACTTTCCCTTAACTCCAAAACGCTTAACACCTCGAAGCGATGACACACAAAGGTATACTCTATCTCCGACTTCGTAAGCTGTCTCCTTGTGTTTAGAATCCGCATAACTCTTCTACCTGTACTGGGCTACCTTGAGTCTGTCGCGAATCAGCTTAACTTTCTCTTCAGACTCCTTAATCAAATCTGGTCCAAACAACTGATGGTCGCCAACTTCATCCCATAGCAGCGGTGTCCTGCACCTCCTTCCGTACAAAGCTTCGAAAGTGGCCATCTTCAAGCTGGCTTGATAACTATTGTTATAGGAGAACTCTGCATATGACAAATTGTCGTTCCAATTAGATCCATAATCTAGCGCACAAGCTCTCAACATGTCTTCCAGAATCTGATTGACTCTCTCGGTCAGTCCATCTATCTGTGGATGAAAGGCTGTACTGAACTCTTGCCTGGTACCCAAAGTCTCGTGTAACTGATTCCAAAACTTTGAGATAAACTGGGTTCCTTTATCTGATACAATGGTCCTCAGAACTCCACGCAGACATACGATCCTGGTCATGTATATCTTTGCAAACTTAGCACTTGTATAAGTGGTCTTCACGAAATGAGCTACTTTCATCAACCGATCGACGACAACCCATATCGAGTCATAGCCTAAACGAGTCCTAGGCAATCCCGTGATAAAGTCCATGCCAAGCTTGTCCCACTTCCATTCGGGTATTGGCAATGGTTGTAGGAATCCTGCTGGCTTCTGATGTTGTGCCTTCACTCTTTGACATAAATAACATACTACTACATACTCCGCAATATTCTTGTTTGTTCCGGTCCACCAGAAACTTTCCTTCAAATCCAGAGACATCTTGGCGTTTCCTGGGTGAATCGAATATGGCGAATCGTGGGCCTCCTGCAGAATCAACTTCCTGATCTCGAGGTCATCAGGCACATATGAGCGATCCTCAAACCATAAAGTATCATTCTCATCCTCACGAAATCCTTTGGCCTTTCCTTTGCTCATCCATTCCTTTATCTCGGTAATATCCTCTTCAGTCTTCTGGGCTTCTCTGATCTTATCCATCAAAGTGGGATGAATTTCCAATGCTGCTACATAACCTCTCGGAACTATCTCCAAACATAGCTCGCGAAGATCCTCTGCTAACTCCTTGGGTAATCCTCCAGTCATGAGCATATTAACATAACTCTTGCAACTCAACGCATCTGCTACTACATTAGTCTTTCCGGGATGATAGTGCAACTTCATATCATAATCCTTAATGAGCTCCAACAATCTCCTTTGCCTAAGATTCAACTCCTTCTGCGTGAAGATATATTTCAAACTCTTATGATCCATGTATACTTCACAGTGATTTCCAATGAGAAAATGTCTCCATGTCTTCAACGCATGCACTACAGCTGCTAACTCCAAATCATGCATAGCATAATTTTGCTCATATGAAACAACTCTTCCTTCCTGCATAAGCACTGCTCCAAGTCCTTGACGTGAAGCGTCGCAATACACTTGATAATCCGTGTGTTGATCTGGAAGAATCAACACAGGGGCTGTAACCAAACATTTCTTCAACTCGTGAAAACTGGCTTCACACTCCTCAGTCCATTTGAACTTGGTGTCCTTCTTCAACAACTCTATCATGGGCTTTGCAATCTTGGAGAAATTCTCAATGAACCTCCGATAATATCCTGCGAGTCCAAGAAAACTCCTGATCTCTCCAACTGATGTGGGTGCTACCCATTTAGTCACAGATAGAACCTTAGTGGGGTCTACTGCTATTCCTTCTCCGGATATAACATGTTCGAGGAATCCAACTTCCTTCAACCAAAACACGCACTTGCTAAACTCGGCATATAACTGATGTTCCCTGAGCTTCTCAAGAACTAAACGCAACTGCACCTTATGCTCCTCTTCAATCTTCGAGTAGACCAATATATCAACAATGAACACTACGACGAACTTATCCAAAAACTCCATAAACACCTTGTTCATCATGTTCATGTAATAGGCAGCCGCGTTAGTCAGACCAAATGACATAATGGTATACTCATATAGCCCGTACCTTGTGGTAAAAGTTGTCTTAGGTATATCCGGCTCTTGAATCTTCAGCTGATGGTATCCTGATCGCAGATCGATCTTGGAAAATACTTTAGCTCCTTGCAACTGGTCGAACAAATCATTGATCATCGCCAGTGGGTACTTGTTCTTGATCGTCACTTCATTCAACACACGATAATCAACAACCATCCTTAGTGATCCATCCTTCTTCTCCACTAGAAGTACTGGGGCTCCGCAAGGTGATGAACTTGGTCGAATGTAACCTTTCTCCAGTAACTCCTTAATCTTCTTCTTAATTTCCTCCAAATCCTTTGCGGGCATCCGATACGGTCTCTTTGATATTGGCCCTAGCAAAAGCCCAATCAAAAACTCAATGTCTCTATCCGGTGGCATGCCTGGCAACTCTTCTGGAAATACATCAGGGAAATCCTTCACCACTGGTACTTCCTCCTGTACAACTCCTGATAAGGAATTCACTTGAGTCCTCCTTGGCATATGCCGGGATACATACTTGATCCTTCTTCCTTCTGGGGTGGTGAGCATAATCGACTTACTGACGCAATCGATGTTTCCTCCATACATCGATAGGCAATCCATACCCAAAATCACATCCAACCCTTGTGACTCCAGAATTATCAGATCCGAGGGGAAAACATGCCTACCTTTGGTCAATGGTATCTAAAAACATCCTTGGCTTGCCATATGCTCCGCTCCTAGCGAGCTTACTAACATAGGTGTCCTAAGAACTTTGGTGGGCAACTTATACTTATCCACAAATCCCCTTGATATGTATGAATGCGATGCACCAGTATCAAAAAGAACGATTGCAGTAAATGACTTAACCAAAAACTTATCTATAACTGCATCTAGCTGCTCTTCAACGTCCTCCACACTAACCTGGTTCACTTGTCCCCTGTTGAATGGGTCAAGCTTCTTCCCAGAGCTTCCATTGTCATTTCCATTCTTTGCTTCAGAACACTCTATGGCATAGTGTTCATTCTTCCCGCACTTGAAACAAGTAATGTGACTTAGATCCTTCTTGGCGGGCGTTACTAGGTTGGAACGATTATGGCCGTTGCTTCCTCCATTCCCATTCCCATTCTTGGAGCCACTATGGTTATGCGAACTCCCTCCATTGGAATTATGGCCTCCATGGTTATGGTCAATGTGTCCTCCCGAGTTTGGGGTAAACCAAGGCCTCTGCTGAGCTCCTGAATTGTATTTCCCTTGTCCATACTTCCTCTTGCGGCTGTCTATCTGCTGCTGCCTCCCTTCAATCATAAGATCTCTATCTACCAACTCCTGGTAGTTGTTGAAGGTTGCCACCATCAACTGCACACTCAGCTCATCATTCAGTCCTTCTAGAAACTTCTCCTGCTTAGCAGCATCTGTAGTTACATCATCAGGGGCACAGCGTGCTAACTTACTACACTCATCAACATACTGGCCTATTGTGCGCCCCCCTTGGCGCAAGTTGCGAAACTCGCGCTTCTTCATGTTCATTGCTCCTGCAGAAACATGGGCAGTGTGAAAAGCCTGCTGAAACTGGTCACATGTAACAGTGTTAATGGGGTAAGTGGCTGTGAAATTCTCCCACCATGATGCTGCGGGTCCATCAAGCTGATGTGCGGCAAAACGCACTCTCTCCGCATCTATGCATCCTGAAGTGGTCAGCTCCCTTCCAATCTTGCGGAGCCAATCATTTGCAACAATCGGCTCGGTGCTACTAGAGAACACTGGCAGATTTAGCCTTTGAAAACGGGCTAAGTTATCAACAGGTGGTGGTGGTGATGGGTTGTTGTTGTTGTTGTTGTTGCCTTGGTTCTGATTCTGAACTAGTAGCTGCGTCAAGGTATTCTGTTGCTGGATCAACTGAGTGAGCTTCGGTGGGAAAGCAAATCCATTGTCATGTCTCGGAGGCATCTGATGGGTTTAGAAAAGGTGAGAAAACAGAATAGAATGAGGTCTAGAGGGAAAACACTACCCATATGCACATGAGACAAACACAATCATATCACTTCAATCAATTCACACAAGGGCTTACAATCGGTCTAACTATCGTTACAAAAGTGCTCAGACTATTCTATATACATGGGGGAATACTACTACTGATATGTTGGTCGACTAGAAATTTTAATCGGTGGAAGACTCCATGATATCTGCTCCAGCTTCATCAACATAGTCATCATCGCTATCATCGGGGTCTGAATAGGTGTCGTCGATGATGATGTAGTCTTCTGAACGAATGTCCTTGGAATCATCGTCATCTCCTCTTGGCGCGGGGTCTCCCATGAATACTCCTAGCTTCCTTGTCAGGTCGTCATTCTTCTCCACTAGTATCGTCATTTCCTCCTCATATCCGTCGCGTGTAGACTTGAGTTCCTCCTCCAGCTTTGTAATCCTGGTCATTGCCTTCTTCAGACCTATCATGCCTGCGCACATCTGGTTCTCCTGGCGATGAATGTGCTGGTTTAACTCCTGGATGAAAGCTGCAATGGACATGTCTCTCCTGGTGCTGATCATCTCCCATTGCCATCTCAGCACCCACATATCTGGTAGATAGTATCTTTAAGATCCTTGTGATAAACTTCTCCAATGCGTCCCATGGCGATGTGGGCTGCCATGCTCTTTCCTAGACTCCAGGTTGGTGCATCAAAGGAAAACTCTATGGGCTCGGTAACTGGCATGAAGGTCCTTCCTGGAACTCGAAATCGAATCATCCAACGCTCCTCTTCTCATAAAGTGGCGATGTAGGTCCCGGTGAAGCTTGGTATTCCAATGTTCAGGTACCTAGTAACTTCCTTCAAGTGTCGTCCAAAAGGTGTGTCTTCATCCAATTGTGTAAACTTGTTCCTTGAGTCCGCCATCCTATAGAGTAGAAAAGGGAGAGGAGTCAGAAATGAGTAGAGAAGAGTGACCTATTGTTTTAGCTTAGTGGCCGTGTCCTACAGTCAAGGTGCGCTCTGATACCATCTTGTAGCGACCAGACCTCAAACAGTCTAGTCTCTGTGCATCAGTGTCATCCCTGGATCGGTAATGAAGGCACGCACAATACTTGAGGATTTATAGCAGAGTTTTAGGCACACACTTATTACATCGAATGTCTCAAAAGAGAACTTATTACAATAATATGGCTTAAGGCCATCTAAATAAGATAACAACGGAAGGCTTGGAAGATAAAGTGAGTCCATCAACTCCAATGGCATAGCTGAGTGAACGACAACGACCTATGGCACCTTACTCGCTTTTGAAAAGTCTGCAACATAATATGTTGCAGCCCGAAACGGGTTAGCACATGGAATATGCTGGCAATGTAACACATAGAGTAATGAATAGAATAAATGCTATCACTACATGCATATATGGCTGGTAGAAAGCTTTATGGTTACTGTTTTTGCATAAAGCCAATTTTTCCGTACAACAAAGGAATACATTTTATTTAACTATCATGGTGGTTGATAAACATTGAGAAGGTTCCTCCAACTCAATCCCAAATTAAACAATATCAATTAAACTCAATCAAATTAAATTTAGAGTGACGAGATCAACATGATAATCCAAGAACCAGATGCTCAAGATGTCCATAACCGGGGACACGGCTAACCATGATTAGTTTGTACACTCTGCAGAGGTTTGTGCACTTTTCCCCACAAGACTCGATCTCCTCCATTGGATTTGTTGCACTACATGGTGTTTGAGAAACGGATGACCGAGACACAGTCTTTCCGAAACATTAACTCTTTACTCTACGTGGACAATTACACCTACTTTCCCCTACATCTGCTAGCCCACCACTGAAAGAGGTCATGCAACCTACTCAACTAGTCTAGAGCCCATAATAGCTTGTGGCTGCACACGGAAGTTTCTAGCATGAATAATCTTATGGTCTCTTTGAGCCTGGGTGGCATTCCATAGGGTAATCACACGGGTCCTCCGAGATTCCCTTGGGCAACACTAGATTCTCCAGGTGCCCTGACAACCACTGGGTACTCCAGGGTGCCTCAACCAATCCACCCGGATGTGTATTTAAGTAGCCACCTTTAAGTTAACCATTAATTGACAATACTCACATCTGTCATGGATACACTCACCCAATCCACGTCTACGAGCATAGCATAGCAATCCTGAGCATAACATAGAAGTATCTCCCAAAGGGTTGATAATAAAAGGGCAATAGGTTCTACCTCATCATCTACTTCCCAAACCCACATGTTATTCAAATCCTAACCATGCAATGTTTGGGGATTTATACTAATGCATAAAAACTGGGTAATAAAGGGATATGATCAAAGTGTTACTTGCCTTGCTGATGATCCGCAAAACCTAGAGACTCGTAGTAGCACGCTTTGCACTCCGGGAATTCTATCGCAAACAAACCAGAACATACATAAGCACTCAACTAGAAGCACAAGTAAAACTTAAATAAGAAGATCTAACCAGAAAGTTCAACTGAAGAACTTCAGTTTGCAAAAAGAATCAAATCAAACGGAGCAACGAAACTCAAACCACGAAAAAAACAAGATTCGTTTACTAATCTGGACTAAAGCCAAATTTTACGGTACCAAAATCTTGTTGAAGTTGGTTAAACAGAAAGAGGGCTTCGAGACAAAGATCTAGGCGCTTGTTTCATCTGATTGGGATAAACAAGCGAAAAGATAAACTAGATCGAAGATCAGGGCAGAAATCGCGATCGAACATAATCGCGGAAAACCTTGGAAAAATAAAATGAGAGAATAGGCTAATGAACGAACATTCGCTGTCTGCGACTAACTAAAGAACAACGTTCGTTAAAATGAACGTACGGACGAACGTCCGCTAAATAACTAAACCAGAAAAAAAACGAAACCGATCTAATAAAAAAACAAGATGTAGGTTTCTAAAAAATCCGATCAGTTTGCTAAGAAAAACCGAGATGGCGGCGGCGGCAGTTTCTACCTCCGGTGAGGTCAGTGGCGGCGGCAGTTTCTACCTCCGGTGAGGTCGGTGGCGGCAGCGGGATCGAGTGGCGGCGGCGGCGACTCCCGAGGCGGGGGGGTCGGCGGCGGCAGGCTGAGCGATGGGAGGCGGCGGGCACGATGGGGAGGCGGTGGCGTCGCGCGCGGCGGCGGCAACAGTGCTAGGGTTTCGGGCGGGCTGTCGCGCATCGCCCTCTTAAAGGCCGGTCGGGGTACTGTCCGGGTCGGGCACGACGAGTTAGGTCGGTGCACTTTTTCTAAAAAAAACTGACGCGGAAAAACTAATAAAAGAAATACTAAGCAGAGTCGAAAAATTCTGAAATAAATTTTCACGGCCCTCTAATAATATTGCGGACAGAGTGAACATTTATTTGGGCTACTAATGCAATTACGAAAAACACATTTTTTTCCTAATTCAAATAAAATAGCAATAAAAGTCCAAATAAAATTTTTATTTGATTTTAACATTTTTCCTCCAATATTTCTTTTATTCTGGAGAAGTCATTTTATCCCCTCTCTTTCATTTTAATATTGGAAATATTTGGCGAAAAAATGGTTAAAACCAAAATGATCCTCTTTTCAATATTTGAGAAAATTCAAATACGAAAATAAGGAAATCCCCAACTCTCTCCATGGGTCCTTAAGTTGCTTGAAATTTCTAGGATCAACCAAAAATGCAATAAAATATGATATGCCATGATGACCTATATATAACATTCCAAATTGAAAATTTGGGATATTTCAATTAAATAGAGAGATTCAGACCATTCTAGAGTATAAGGAATATACTAATATCACTCGCTTATTCCATCTTGCTTGTAAAGCTGAACGTGAAGTGCAGGATCGACAAGCATTGGCGCGAACTAACTTTTCTGTAGGTCAACCTTCATCGTGGACTTTGCGTGCATCTTCTACTTCCACTGCACCAGCACCTCCATCAGGTGCCACCTCCAGCCGTGATACAAGAAAGCAGGCACAACCACCACTATCTGCCAAGAGCGCACCTGCTGGGCCAGCACAGAGCTCATCTTCTTCCATGGCATCAACAGGGCACACAAGTGATATTTTTTGTCGTCATTGTAAGGGAAGAGGTCATTATGGGAGAGAATGCAAACCTCCGCGTGTGATGATTGCTATTGAGGATGGTGGGTATGAGTCTGCTAGTGACTATGATGAGGAGACTTTGGCTCTTATTACACGTGAAGAACATGGTGGAGATGTATTTGATCATGAGACACAATACATGGCTCCTGAAGACGCTGACAGGTATGAATATTTAGTTGATCAACGTGATTTGAGTGTGCAGGTCACACAAGCTGAGAAAAACACAGGCACAATTTGTTCCATACAAAGGGAGTTGTGAAGGAACATTCTATGCGCGTCATCATAGACGAAGGGAGCTGCAACAACTTGGCTAGCATGGAGATGGTGGAGAAACTATCTGTCACCCCAAGACCACATCCACATCCTTACTATATCCAATGGTTCAACAACAACGGCAAGGTTAAGGTAACACGTACTATTCGTGTGAATTTTAGTATCTCTACATATGTTGATTATGTTGATTGTGATGAGGTACTATGCAAGCATGTTCCTTATTACTTGGTCAACCATGGCAATTTGATAAAAATTCTGTACACCATGGTAGAAACAATCAGTATACTCTTGTTCATAAGGATAAAAATATTACTTTGCTTCCTATGACTCCTGATTCCATTTTGAAAGATGATATTAATAGAGCTAATAAAGCAAAATAGGAGAAGAATAAGAGTGAAAATGAGATTGTGGCAAAAGAATTTGAGCAACAAATGAAGCCTAATACTAATCCATCTTGTGTTGCTTCTGAAATTTAATTGAAAAGTGCATGTTTATTTGCCACCAAATCTGATATTGATGAGCTAGATTTCGGTAAATCTGTTTACTATACTCTTGTATGCAAAGAGGCATTATTTTCATTCAAGGACGTGCCTTCCTCTTTGCCTCCTGCTGTCACTAGCATTTTTGCAGGAGTTCGCTGACGTCTTTCCACAAGACGTGCCACCGGGATTACCACCTATTCGAGGGATTGAGCATCAGATTGACTTAATTCCTGGTGCTTCACTGCCAAACCGTGCGCCATACCGTACAATTCAAGAGGGGACGAAGGAGATTATGTGTCAAGTATAGGAGCTTCCCGACAAAGATTGTGTTGTTCCTATTATTCTAGTGCCGAAAAAGGATGGTACATCGCGTATGTGTGTTGATTATAGAGACATTAATAATATTACTATTCATTATTATCGTCCTATTCCTAGGCTAGATGATACGATTGATGAATTGAGTGGCTCTACAATATTCTCCAAAGTTGATTTGCGTAGTGGATACCATCAAATTCGTATGAAATTGGGGGATGAATGAAAAACAGCATTTAAAACTAAGTTTGGATTATATGAGTGGTTAGTCATGCCTTTTGGGTTAACTAATGCACCCAGTACTTTCACGAGATTTATGAATGAAGTTTTACGTGCTTTCATTGGACGATTTGTGGTAGTCTAATTTGATGATATACTGATTTATAGCAGATCTTCGTAGGAACATTTGGAACATTTATGTGTTGTTTTTATTGCTCTACGTGATGCACGTTTGTTTGGTAACTTTGGGAAGTGCACCTTTTTCACCGACCGAGTATCTTTTCTTGGCTATGTTGTTACTCCATAGGTAATTGAAGTTGATAAACCCAAGATTGAAGCTATTGAGAGTTGGTCGTAGCCCAAAACGGTCACACAAGTGAGGAGTTTTCTTGGCCTCGCTGGATTCTATAGGCATTTTGTGAGAGATTTCAGCACCATTGTTGCACCTCTCAATGGGCTTACAAAGAAAGATGTGCCTTTTGTTTGGGGTACCGCACAGGAAGAAGCCTTCACGGTATTGAAAGATAAGTTGACACATGCTCCTTCACTCCAACTTCCTGATTTTAATAAGACTTTTAAGCTTGAACGTGATGCTAGTGGAATTGTATTAGGAGGTGTGTTATTACAAGATGGCAAACCTGTTGCATACTTTTCTGAAAAATTGAGTGGGTCTAGTCTGAATTATTCTACTTATGATAAAGAATTATATGCTCTTGTTTGGACTTTAAAAACATGGCAACATTATTTATGGCCCAAAGAATTTGTTATACATTCTGATGATGAATCTTTGAAACATATTAAAAGTCAAGCTAAATTGAATCATAGACATGCTAAGTGGGTTGAATTCATTGAGACTTTCCCTTATGTCATTAAACACAATAAGGGTAAAGAAAATGTTATTGTTGATGCATTGTCTCGTCGCTATACTATGCTTTCACAACTTGACTTCAAGATATTTGGTTTGGAGACCATCAAAGATCAATATGTGCATGATTCTGATTTTAAAGATGTATTGCAAAATTGTAAAGAAGGGAGAACATGGAACAAGTTCGTCGTTAATGATGGATTTGTGTTTCGTGCTAACAAGTTATGCATTCCAGCTAGCTCTGTTCGTCTTTTGTTGTTGCAGGAGGCGCATGAAGGAGGATTAATGGGACACTTTGGCGTGAAGAAGACGGAGGATGTACTTGCTACACATTTCTTTTCGCCAAAGATGAGATGGGATGTTGAGCGTTTTGTTGCTGGGTGCACTACATGTCAAAAAGCTAAGTCACGACTCAATCCTCATGGTTTATATATGCCTTTGCCTGTACCTAGTGTTCCTTGGGAGGATATATCTATGGACTTTATTTTAGGTTTACCTCGAACAAAGAAGGGGAGGGATAGCATATTTGTTGTCGTGGATAGATTCTCGAAAATGGCACACTTTATACCATGTCGTAAAAGCGATGATGCTATTAATGTTGTTGCTTTGTTCTTTCGTGAAATTATTCGCTTGCATGGTGTGCCAAATACTATTGTTTCAGATCATGATACTAAATTTCTTAGCCACTTTTGGAGATGTTTATGGGCTATGTTGGGGACTAAACTGCTTTTTAGTACTACTTGTCACCCCCAAATTGATGCACAAACTGAAGTAGTCAATAGAACATTGTCTACTATGCTTAGGGCTGTTTTGAAGAATAATAAGAAAATGTGGGAAGAATGCTTGCCTCATATTGAATTTGCTTATAATCGTTCATTGCATTCTACTACTAAGATGTGCCCTTTTGAAATTGTGTATGGTTTCCTACCTCGTGCACCTATTGATTTGTTGCCTCTTCCATCCTCGGAGAAGGTTAATTTTGATGCTAAACAATGTGCTGAATTGATTTTAAAAATGCATGAGTTAACTAAGGAAAACATTGAGCATATGAATGCTAAATATAAACTTGCTGGAGATAAAGGTAGAAAACATGTTGTGTTCGCACCTGGAGATCTTGTTTGGTTACATTTGCGTAAGGATAGATTTCCTGATTTGTGCAAATCAAAGCTAATGCCACGTGCCGATGGTCCTTTTAAGATGTTAGAGAAAATAAATGATAATGCATATAAACTTGAGTTGGGGTTAGTACCACTTTTAACATTGTAGATTTGAAGCCTTATTTGGGTGAGGAAGATGAGCTTCCGTCGAGGACGACTTCATTTCAAGAAGGGGAGGATGATGAGGACATCAACACCATTGTTACACCCATAGCCCCTGCTGCTATACATGCTGGACCAATTAATAGAGCTCGCGCACGCCAAATAAATTACCAGGTACTTTTGTTTTTTGGTAATGATTCTAATGTTCATGAGAATATGATGCTGCCTAAATTGGATACATTTGTTTTGCTTACAAATGAAGGGCCTAGCTTGGAGAAGGATGAACATTAGAGCAAGAACAAGCATGGAGATGATGGCATGCACAAGGGGAACAAGAACGGAGTTACAAGTGATTATTTCAGGACTTTGAAGACACCATAATGAGTGCATGAAGCCTTGGAAGAAATATACAATATGCCACTTCATAAATTTCATCTAGAGGATATTCTAGGTGCTGCGTCACCTTTTTATTGGGCCAGGCCCATGTAATTTTTAAATACATAAGTATAGGCTATTTTTAGAGTCCGTATGTGTGGGGAAACAGGAGATAGGGTTTGTTTCGGACCCCTCCTCCAAGGGCCACGAAATCCCACCCCCCCTCTTCCTCCATATATACAGCCCTTAGGGCACCGTTTAGACTTTGGGTTTTGTTTAGATTAAAAGTTCACCATAGCTGCAACTTCGCGTACTTCGTTTGTGTTCAACGGCCAGAGCAATACGTCACAGAACCCCATCTTGATCAATAAATCTTTCATCTTATATTCGTAATATCTAGATTGCAATATCAGTTTCTTGCTTGTTCTTCGTTTGCTCGCAGGAAATAGAGCCTCGTGGTCAGGTTGATCGTGCTCCGGCATGGTAAATAACCTCTCAGAGATGGTTTAGCGATTGCTAAGGCGCGACATCCTCGCACGCACGTAGTCGGATCGTCAAAGTCTACTCCTCTGAAATGATAATCACCATCTCATTGAAAGACAGGACACCTTTGCCTCTATCAGTTTGGCAATTCTAGAAGCTTCACCATAGAAGTAAATAACATGCCCATCAATATTATCAACTAAGAGATCTTTAACCATAGCAACACTAGGTTCAACTCTCATTTTTTCAGATGGTTTGGGTGTTCTAACATAACTTTTGTTAACCACAGTTGAAGATTTAGCACGTTCCTTTATCCTAACAGGAAAAAGGTTTTTTTTAATATAAGTAGTGGGAACAACTGGATCAACATTGTGAATGATGGTTTCTTCTTTTGCTTTTACCGGTTCTTTAATTTCTTCTTTAATTGGTGGGTGATATTTAAACCACTTCTCCTTAGGGAGATCAACATGAGTAGCAAAAGATTCACAGAAGGAAGCTACTATCTCAGAGTCAAGTCCATATTTAGTGCTAAACTTTTGAAAAGCATCGGTATTCATAAAATATTTAACACAATCAAACTTAGGTTCAGTACCTAACTCTTTACCTTCATCGAGTTCCCAATCTTCAGAGTTGCGTTTAATTCTTTCTAAAAATCCCGTCGGAATTCAATAGTTTTCTTCATAAAAGAACCAGTACAAGAAGTATCGAGCATGGATTGATCATT
The DNA here is from genome assembly GCF_018294505.1 of Triticum aestivum. Taxonomy (NCBI): domain Eukaryota; kingdom Viridiplantae; phylum Streptophyta; class Magnoliopsida; order Poales; family Poaceae; genus Triticum; species Triticum aestivum. The sequence goes on along the minus strand of NC_057810.1, from coordinate 385,649,562 downwards.
ACGAGAAAGCCGAGCATAAAAATTCTGAATAATAATTTCTCTCGAGAGCTCATGATTGGGGCATCAATATAACATTGACTTAAGCCTCCCCCAAGCTATAGCGATACTTTCTCCTTCACGAGGCCAATATATATATATATATATATATATATATATTATATATATATATATATATATATATAGGGCTGGACTATTTTGTTACCGGTAATAGAATATTATTCTATTACCCTTGCCCCCTATAAGGCGCGACGCATCCACGACAGACCCAGCCCCAATCCGACCCACTTCCTACCGCCGGAGGTAGCCGTCGCGGGTGAGCGAGCGATGGCGGCAGCCGAAGCGAGGGAGCCCGCGGCGCCGTGACCTGCCGACGGCGAGTTTGCATCACCGGCCCCATTTCCACAGCCATCACTCCCCCCCGACGCGCCGCCATCTAGCCATGTCGTCGGCCCGACCGCCGCCACCATCGGTCGCCTCGTCCGGCGCTGGAGCATCCCTGCGCACCTCCCCACCGCCGGGCGGCAGAGCCTCCCCGCGTGCTTCCCCGTTGCCGGGCGCCAGAGCCTCCCCGCACGCCTCCCTCCGTCTGGTGCAGGAGCCTCTCCTCTCGCCTACCCGCCGCCTGGTGCAGGAGCTTCCCCGCGCGCCTTCCCACTGCCGTGCATCGGAGATTCGCCTGGGCCGTGATCCACGCCTCCTGCCTCCGCCCCTCGACGGACCTCGTCGACAGAGCTCCACCACAAGCACGGTCGTCTCCCCAACAACAATGGCTCCACCTCACAACTTCTTGCCAATACGTCGCCAACAAAACGAAGATGGAGTCACATGCAAAAAGATGCAGGTGATGATTTCTTCCCACACACATTCCTAACAACACCAAAGTTTTTGAGATCTAGGTTTGAATGAAGATAGGTACCATGTTTCTGTCAATTTATCAGTTCATCAGTTTATCTGTGCTGCTATGCTCTGCCTGCATGTTACACTATTGGGTTCATGAGTACAAAATTGTGTGATGCATCTGTGCTGCATCAGTACATAGAAAATGCTTGCATCAGTTCGTTTACACCCTGCCACTTGATGCACAATTAGCATGTCGAGGTTGCTGTCAGTGCATCTAATATGCTATCTTCAGTTCAGGTAAAAAAACTTAAAAACATATGCGTCAGTCCAAGTAGATAGTGACAAAAGGTTCAGCTACCACTGAAGAGTTGTATGTTTGCTATCTCTAAGAGTACAAGACATGTAATTGCATCAGTTCGAACGAGTAACAAAACTGTTACCGAAAAAAAATATAATTGCTACACAGTAAGTTCAGTGATACATAAGCTAGCAGTGCTTGTAATGTAGATGCATTGATGCGCGATTACAAATGTCGAGGTTACTGTCAGTGCATCTAATATGCTATCTTCAGTTCAGGTAAAAAAACTTAAAAACATATGCGTCAGTCCAAGTAGATAGTGACAAAAGGTTCAGCTACCACTGAAAAGTTGTATGTTTTCTATCTCTAAGAGTACAAGACATGTAATTGCATCAGTTCGAACGAGTAACAAAACTGTTACTGAAAATTATAATATAAAATTGGTACACAGTAAGTTCGGTGATACATAAACTGGTAGTACTTGTAATGTAGATGCATTGATGCGCGATTACAAATGTCGAGGTTACTGTCAGTGCATCTAATATGCTATCTTCAGTTCAAGTAAAAAAACTTAAAAACATATGCGTCAGTCCAAGTACATAGTCACCAAAGGTTCAGCTACCACTGAAAAGTTGCATGTTGCTATCTCTAAAGAGTACAAGTCATGTAAATGCATCAGTTCGAATGGGTAACAAAACTGTTACTGAAAATAATAATGTAAAATTGGTAAACAGTAAGTTCAGTGATACATAAACTGGCAGTACTTGTAATGTAGATGCATTGATGCGCGATTACAAATGTCGAGGTTACTGTCAGTGCATCTAATATGCTATCTTCAGTTCAAGTAAAAAAAACTTAAAAACATATGCGTCAGTCCAAGTAGATAGTGACAAAAGGTTCAGCTACCACTGAAAAGTTGCATGTTGCTATCTCTAAAGAGTACAAGTCATGTAGTTGCGTCAGTTCAAACGATTAACAAAAGTGTTGCTGAAAATAATAATATAAAATTGGTACACAGTAAGTTCAGTGATACATAAACTGGCAGTACTTGTAATGTAGATGCATTGATGCACGATTAGGATGTCAAGGTTACTGTCAGTGCATCTAATATGCTATCTTCAGTTCAAATAAAAAAACTTAAAAACATATGTGTCAGTCCAAGTATATAGTGATAAGAGAGTGCCACATTTACACAGTAAGTTCAATGATACATAAATAGGAGTACTTCTACTGTAGTTGCATAAGTTTTAGAAGAAACAGTACATCAGTACATCCGTGTTTGAGCATCAACGTTCATCAGTTCGGCTGAGAACGAACCAGATTAATCTCAAAATTGTTGAATGTTGTTTGCAGAAGCATGCAAGGCGGCGCACGCAGCAAGAATTTCATGAGCCGGACAGATATGGGGCACCACCTGGTTGGGTAAGACCAGAAATACCGCCTTGATATTTCAACAGTACAGGCAGATTTGAAGATACACCACAAACATCAGAAGCACGGACAGGTTCTTCTATACAGCAAAGACCAATATCTGGGAATGCAAGCTTTGCCGCTGCTGGGTTGCAACAAGGCCAACAATATCACCAACAACAAATGTTTTCCTTCCCCAGTGCATGCAAAAATCCAAGGACGGGAAGCCGTGGATGGGTTGCAACAAGGCTTCCACAAGTCGCTCCGTCAACATCAATCATCCGTGCTACAAGAGCAGTTGCAACGGGAAGACCAGGGCAAAAAGACAGAAATTTTGGCCAATCTAGCAGGTTCAAAGTTACAAGATATGAGCCATATAGACAGGAACAACCTCACAATGAATCTGAGGGGAGACAACCGTACAACGAAAGACGGAGATCTTCGTCAACGTTGCTCCCTCCAAGAGATGCATTGCTGCATGTGCCAAGGGTGACACCACCGGCGCCCATAAACCAGAGAGAACAACAAACACCAGATGCAGCGCAGAGCTATACACATGTAAGTATCCATATGGAAAAGAAAAAAAACATAAGCACAGTCCGTACCATGGTGCTGTGACCACCCCATGTAACATTTTTGTTTTGTCACTGTTGTGTGCAGCCACCTGATATTGAAGCTTATGTTCTGCCAAGGCTAGAGATGAGGTTTGAAACTTCCGAAGAAACTAAGAACTTCTACAACGTATATGCAAAGCACACTGGTTTTGCTGTCAGGGAAGGCCCCAAGTTTAAGACCAGAGCCTACCTTTATTGCACGTGCCATGGAGTTTATGAATCAAAGGTGTCTGAAGCAAATAGACAGCGTAATAAGACGACAGCCAGAACTAACTGTGGGGCTAAAATGAGGCTGAAGAAGGAAAAAGATGGAACATTTGTCGTAAAAGAGATAGTCTGGGAACACAATCACAGGCTACAGCTCACCGCAGAAATGCTTGTCTTCTTGCACTCCCACAAAAACTTTGACAAAACAATCTTGGAGTATGTCAAGTACCTGCAGTTCAAAGGCATTGAACACGCGCAAATCATGAGCATACTGGGCGGTGATGACCCTAGTAGCTACTTCCTTGAAATGAATGCCAAAGACCTGATTAACCTGTAAGTACAAACTTGTTCTCCTCCCATAAACCATCTCCGTATTTTTTCTTCTGTCAGTACAAACATATCACGCAACGCATGAGCTGACGCCAGTTCAACATGCATTATTCAATGATCTTTTGATATAAAGGAAAGCAAAGAATTCAAGGATTGATGATGTGGACGATGTCCTAAAGACTGTCAACTTCTTTAGGGAGATGAAAGCTATAAACAGGGAATTTTTCTATGACATGCAACTCGATGAGTCCGACAGAGTTAAGAACATATTTTGGGTGAACACAAGCTGCCGAGGGGCGTATCAGGACTTCGGAGACTGCGTAACGTTTGACTCAACATATAAGACCAATAAGTACGATATGCCACTTGGGGTGTTTGTCGGAACTAACAACCACTTATAGACTACATTCTTTGCTTTTGCCCTGATAAGAGATGAGGATGCAGATTCATTCAAGTGGCTGTTCAAGAAATTTTTAAGGTGCATGATAAGGAAGGCTCCTACATGCATCCTCATAGGTACAACCCCTAAAACCACCCCCAACCACCACCCCCTTCCAAAAACGAAAAGTAAAGTAACACAAAAAAATGTTGTGTTAGTTCTATTAGTATATATGCACAACCATCTCTGCTGACCACTCAGAGTCTATTTTCTCATTACCAGACCAGTGCCCGGCAATGGCTTTCGCGATCGCAGATGTTTTCAAGAACAAATTACATAAGCTATGCCGCTTGCACATTATGAAGAAGTACAGGGAACACCTTGCGTACCTGTATTTCCTGCACGAGGACCTTAAAGATGAATTCACATCAATTCTCAACTGGCCCCTCGTGCCAACTGAGTTTGAGGATGCCTGGAAAAGACTCATGGATAAGTACAACCTCCACGATGATGCCACAATGGTGGGCATGTGGAACGAGCGTGAGAAGTGGATATCAGCCTACTTCAAGGAAATTTTGTGCGCCAAGATGACATCCACACAGCAAAGTGAGAGCATGTACTATGTGGTCAAGAAGAACTACGTAAATGAGAGACATAACCTACATAGGTTTGTCAGTCAGGTAAACTCATGCGTCAAAACCAGGAGGCAGACAGAGAACCAGGAGACAATGGGTAACCGGGTATATCTCTATCACTTGTCGTAAGACATAAAAATAACATGCTTACTAAAGTAAGAACTTTATTAGAAGGTTTTCCTGTGAGAAAACTAACAATATGATCATCATTCTTGCATCTGCAAAAGGAACAAAACACGCTGACCTACTATGGGTTTGACACCCAGATGGCAAAGCTGTACACACGAGCTGTGTACAGCGAGATCAGAGATTGGCTGAAACTGAGCACGCTCTTCACGGCGACAGAGACGGAAGAGCCCACAAAGTACCTAGTGCGCTACAACCACCCGCAAAAACTGTATGTGTGGGCTCAGCACGCATTCCAGGTGGTGGTAGACCCCGTGGGAGAAACATATGAGTGCGAGTGCAGGCTATGGGACCACACAGGTGAGCAGTGCAAAAAAGATGTTACATACTGTACTACTTTTTTTGCAAAAGTTTTTGTTCGAATGAAATGAAAAAAAACATGCACCTCTTCCAAAAACAAATACAGGTCTTTTCTGCATGCATGTCCTGTGCATAATGCAGACAATTAAGGCTGCCAGCATTCCAGAGAAATACATACTCAGGAGATACACCAAACACCCGAACATCCAGCCAACATTTGACAGAAATGACTTGAGGACAGTAGCGTCAAACAAGGCATCCCAATACTGCATTGAAAGCACACTGCTGACGCTGAACATGAGGGTGCACAGAAAAAGCTTGAGAAGCCAAGAGCAAATGGCAAGGTCGCGGGTCATCATGGACAAACTTGAACAAGAACTCGACGCCATGCATTCTGCTGAAAATGGAGGTGTCGCGGACAATGAAGCCATTGACCAGGATATTGCTACAATGTTATCCGAGATGAACTATCTAGGATCTATTGACCCATTTGAGAACGAGGAAGAAGAGCAGCAGCAACCGGAGCTTGCCCATGTGCACACTCAAGAGCGCCGACAAACTCACATGCGAGATCATGAGCTTGATAGTGTTGTAGGCGAACAACATGACAATAGCACATCCTACCAGCAGCAGCAGGAAAGGGTGATTAAACCCCCAATATTCTCAAACACAAAGGGGAGGAAGAGCAAGACGCAAGCAGCAGCAAAAAAGCCACCACGCCCCATGAAGCGCGTGGAATTTGGCCCGGACGGCAAACCCCTCGGGATACGGGCATGCGGTTTCTGCAACGTCATGAGCAACCATAACTACCGCACATGCCCACTCCACACAGATGCCACTGTCAACAAGAACAACCAGATTGTAGCCACCCAGCTTTCTAAAAATAGAGACAGCACACGTAACAGCTACACTTGCCGCAAGTGTGGGGGAACTGACGGACATAATGCCCGCACGTGCAAAGTGGGCAAGGAGGTCGGTGGAGCTGAACATAAACAGGGCAAGGTACAGAGTTCCAAGCAATCAAATGAAGATGATGAAGAGGAAGAGTTTGATGAGAATGATGGACAATCAGACGAAGACAATGAAGATGACAATGTCAGAGGCGAGGAAACTGAAACTGACGGTGAAGCTGCCAAGGCTCAACCTGGAAAGAGCGCCGGCAAGGCACAACATTCAGGGACAGTTAGGAGAAGCTCAAGACTGAACAATACATAGTGGTTATCCTGCTGCGTCAACTAAAAAATAACCTTGTAGTCTCAGTCGCATCAGCACACAAATGATGAAGCATTTCACAAACACTGTTGTTACCAAGACATATTTAGCTTTAACGTCGATTACTCTCGATCAAAACTAAAGTTATTTTTTAGTTTCTGATTTGTGCCCGCTGGAGCAGTCACAAAAATACGTTTGAAAAAACTTATCTGTATATATCCGACACAAAACGATACTGTGACCCAGTAACTCAGGAAAAATAATATGTCAATGAAAAATTTAAAATCTTGTAGTACATCAGTACTAATAACTCTCAGACGTCAGTACAAGGCTAAGTACACATCAGTACTGATATAATTTCCGATTTGTGCCCGCTGAAGCAGTGACATTATTATTTAAACCATTTCATAATCCTTTTGAATGCAGTCACAAATAAATTTGAAAAAATTTATCTGGATATATCTGACGCAAAACGCTACTGTCAACCAGTAACTCAGCAACAAAAAAAATGCCAAGGAAAAATATAAACTCTTGTAGTACATCAGTACTGATAAATCTCAGTCGGTAGTACAAAAGGCATAGTAAAACAAACACACCAGTTAACGACTCAAAAAAAATCGTTTTGAAAAAACAAAGCTACCTGCCAGTCCCAATTCAGAAACACCATCAGTACATGAAAATAATTACCTCAAGCAAAATGTGAATATAATACATCCTGTACTGGTGAAAATCTAATTTATCTGTAAAAACTACTCACAAATTATGTTGATATAAACAATCCTTTAAAAAAATACGAAAATTGTTTTTAAAAAACATAGCACCACACATAGTCTCACTGGTATTTGGTACGTTCAATTGCACTTCAAGCACCAGTCCGAGTACAACAGTAGAGGAGTTCAGACCTCCATCAACACCGACGCTGACACGTGCAAGTGGGATAAGCAGCTGATAAGTACAGCTTGACTATACGAATCGGTGCCACAGTAAAATGCCATCATCACCACCGCAGAGACGTGCAAGTGGGATTTGGCAGGTCATAAGTACAGCTTGACAAGACTAGTCAGTTCAACAGTAAAAACCATTTCACTTGGACGGTCAGTTCTTCCACGCCACCATCCGCGCCACCCACTGAGCGGTTGGCACAAGGGACTGCGAACGGTGACCCCACGCCACAACACCCACTACACACACGACCCCGAACGAACCGCCTACTGCAAAATCCTCGTCCACGCACTGCACAAAATCCCATTCTCTTCCACCTCTCCCTCATTCCCACAAACCACCATTGTCGCTTCCATTTCCACTGAACACAAACCAAAAACTTCTCTCTCCAAAGCCCACAGTCGCCGCAGGAAGGCCATGGCGGAGGAACCGTCCGCCAAGTGTCATCATGCCGAGACGTCGGACAAGAGGAGCAACCTCGTGGACATTAACGTCCCTGGCGAGAAGCGCGAGTACACAACAACCCTCAAAGGGGTTGAGCTCCACGGCAACGAGACGCTGGAGATCGTCTGCACCAGCGTACCAGAAAAGGCCGACGAGGCGATCTCCAGGCTCTGGATGAAGCTTGGCGGCAGGGTTCGTAGGATCGTCGGCATTGGTGTGCACTACACCAACGAAGATGAACCTCCCCATAAGGCAGCAGTCCTGCAGTTGTGCGTCGATGAACTCTGCTTGGTGTACCACATCGCAACGGCCACAAAATGGTGAGCAATCCTACTCATTTGCCCTGCATATGGTTTATCTGTTTTATTACTACTGTATCCTGAAAAATTAATCACACTTGCTTTCCCAACTAGATGTACTAGTGTGGTTTGTGAAAAGTGGATGCACTACTGCATTTTCTTAAGTAGATCTACTATAGAATGTATTTATGAACCTGATGCAATGGATTAATATTTGGAAAATATTGCGGAAGATTAAATTCTGAAGTTGATCGACTAGTGAAGTTTCTGAAGTTGATACAATAGAGTAGTCTATGTACTCGATGTATTAAAAAAGATGTTTCTGAACTTGATGTAGTGAAGTATTTTCTGAATTTGATCTAATGTTATTTTCGTAAGAAAATAAACTAAGGACTTGGTGAAGCACTGGTTTCTCTGTTATCCCATTTCAACCAAAAAAGACTAAACTAGTGCCAATGCAGAACATACAACATTGACTGAAACTTTGTATAATCAAAGAAGAAGAATAACATGATGTACTTAATTTAATTTCAGAACTTTCTTTACTAGTTTTTGAAGTACATTCATCCATTGTTTATCCTACATAAAAAACTAGTTCATGGATTCATCTCTTGTAAAACAAAAACAAAAATGAATAATTCAAAACATCAAAGTAATGCTAATATTCAAAATGTCTCTGCCCTTGCAGGCCCAAGCGCCTGACCGAGATGCTGCAGCATGAGAAGTCGGTCACATTTGCCGGTTTCAGCATTGAAAGCGACTAAGAGAAGCTGAAGTTGTCCGGTATGGAGATCAACCCCAACAAGTTCATCGACATTCGGCGCAAGTGGAGAGTTCCATACACCGGAAAAGAGTACGACTCCTTGACTGATGTTGCAGCCAGCGTCATCCACCCATTCTACACAGGCATGAAGAACAAGATTAACCCGAAGGAAGACTACAAACTGTGGGGGACCAGCGAGCTGCCAGACAACCTCATCGAGTACGCAGGAGTAGATGCGTACGCCGCGTACAAATCATGGTTCATGATCGACTTCATCACAGACGGTTGGGAATATGCAAAAGAGCGGGAGGCTGAAAACTTCTACGATCGCCCCTATTGCCCCTTTACTGGAAGAAGATAACATCAGAGCCTGCCTTCATTTTAATTCCGCTTGTGCTTGCCTTTTATCTTGTTGTTTCAAATTAGTAGTTTGCTCTTGTTGGGTTGAACCAGTGTGATTATGTCATGCTTGTCATGTTTGAACAAGTTTAGTTATGTCATCAAGTACAATGTTTTGCTTATCTCATTATATAAGTTTGGTTTGGTAGCTTCATATGCTGTTAATCCATCATTTCAAAAATTCAAAAGTAGCTTCTGAATGGAACATTGTCGTTGCTCTAAAGTACTAGTTATGATGCAACTAATCACACAACGTTGTTCCGTGTCAGTACAACTCAGTACACTTGATCGGACAATACATTCTTACTACAATAAAAAGTACAAAGAAGCATCAGTCCGTAAGCGCTACTATGAATGCACTATCAGTACAACTTAGTCTACACGCAAGTACCATAGTTCTGAAAATGACACCAGAAGACACTTGAGAATAATCAAAAAAACAAACACAAAAAAGAAGGCAAAAAACTCAAATGAAAAAGATTACACTCACACAAAACTGACAAGAACTAGAACAAAAAGTATCAGTCCAAGTTACTGGTGGAGTAAAGTACTAGATTCAAACTAACAAAAAAATGACCGCCCAAGGTCAGGCATAGGCCCTGACAATGCTAGATACTTGAACTCGAGCCCGTGGGCGAATCCCTAGTAATACGCACAACGCAGGACCTGCCGACCAGGGCCCACAGGTCAAGAGAGAGGGCGAGCGCCGTGTCTAAGCGCTCAGGTAAGTGTTCAGAGGAGTTCGATTGGTGAGCCTCCACTGCGCTTATAAACAGGTCCGGAGCCCTCTCGACTAGCGAGGTGGGACTAAACCCAGAGCGCACGCGCATGACACCCTGCATACCCGCGCGGACGAGCTATCTGGGCCGAAAAACGGCCCAATAGCCTACATCGTCAACAAAACACCCCACCAAATAAAGCCCAGGTATACAAACCAGATGGCGGGACAAAGAAAAATAAACTACAAGAAAAATGTTTGTCAATTAACCTGTACAAGAAAAAAGGAAAAAAAATATGATACAAAAACAATGAACCTCTAAAAAAGAACAGAACTTAATAGCCTATGTGTTAAATGTACATAATTTAAAAAACTGAATTAAATATTACTTTCAAGTTCAACTACTAAAACTCAAAAAGTTCAAAGCATATAATATTTGTCAATTATGCTAAATTTCTTATTTATATAAAATCTGACAAGTTCAACTACTAAAGCTCAAAAAGTTCAAGCATGTAATGTTTGTCAATTATGCTAAATATCTTATTTATAGAAAAACTAACAAGTTCAACTACTAAAAATCTAAAAGTACAAAACATATAATGTTTGTCAATTATTCTAAAATTTCCTATTTATATAAAATCTGATAAGTTCAACTACTAAAAACTATAAAAGTTCAAACATATAATGTTTGTCAATTATGCTAAATTTCCTATTTATATAAAAACTGACAAGTTCAACTACTAAAATTCAAAAAGTTCAAATTGAATTTATTTGTCATTTCTGCTAAATTTGTTATTTATATAAAATATGTCCACACCACAACGAACGATCTGGTCATAAAATAATCTCAAACCCCCAACCTAAGTTATAAAAAAGATCAGTTCAAAACATACATACGACATCAGTACTAAAACAGCAGAATCAGTCAGGCCGCTCGCACCACTGTGACATGAAATTTCAAACCCGTGCGTTGTATGAAAATTACAATTCAGTTCATACAGTACTAAAACATAAGTGCACTGAAAATGAGAATACAAAAACTATAAAGGCCTAACCTAGGTTGGTACAGATGAAAATAAAATAAGTACAACTTTTGAGCAACAACTCCCAGCGCACTGAAAAAATGTTTTGACATAAACTAGTGTATAAAGACTTCAATAGAAAAACAACGCTTAAACATCCACACGGAAAAACATCACAGAGTCATGCGTCACCTAAACAGTGCAAAAATGCCATTCATCACCACCGCAGAGACGTGCAAGTGGGATTTAGCAGATTGTAAGTACAGCTTGACAAGACTAGTCAGTGCAGTAGTAAAAAAAATTGTCTTGGACGGTTAGTTCTTCCAGGCCACCACCCGCGCCACCCACTGGGTGGTTGCCACGACGCACTGCAGAACGGCGACCCCCACGACCACTACACCCACGTCCTCGACAAACCGCCTCCAACACACCACCGTCGACGCACTCCAAAAATACCCCATTGTCTTCCATCTCTGCCTCATTCACAGAATCACCATTGCCGCTTCCATCTACACTGCACACAAACCAAAAACTTCTCTCTCCCAAAGCCCACAGTCGCCGGAGCAAGGCGATGGCGGAGGAACCGTCCGCCAAACGTCACCATGGCGACACATCAAACAAGAGCAGCAACCTCGCCGACGTTCACGTCCCCGGTGAGAAGCACGAGTACACCAAAATGCTCAAAGGGGTTGAGCTCCACGGCAAAGAGACACTGGAGATCGTCTGCACCAGCGAACTAGACAAGGCCGACCAGATGATGAGCAGGCTCAGGATGAAGGGCGGCGGCTTGTATCCGAGCTTCATCGGAGTTGATGTGGAGTACACCAACGAGGAAAAACCTCCACAGATGGCGGCAGTCCTGCAGTTGTGCGTCGAGGAACTCTGCTTGGTGTACCACATCGCAACAGCAACAAAATGGTAACCCATACTACTGTTCATTCATCTGTTGTACCAGTACTAGTCGTTAAAAACTTAATTAAAACTTGTTTCCCAACGATTATAGTCATTTGTTTGTACCAGTAGTTCATTGAATGCTATGAACTACTATAGTCTATGAAGTGGATGCACGATTACATGTTTCTCAAGTTACATGCATTTCTGGAACTGTGAACTGGATTGTTTCACCAGATTAGCATCTGAAAAAAAGTTTATAGCATTCTGAACTTTATGCACCAAATTAATTTCTGAACTTGATGTACTAGCATAGTTTCTAATCTTGACGTACTAGTATAGTTTATAGAATTGATGTATTAAAAGATCTTTGTTGAAGTCTTATAGGTCCATATCTTGATGCACAAGTTTCTCAAAACTAAATTTTGAACTTGATATAGAATTAATGCACAAAGATGTATCAAGCACTGCTATAGGCCTTTTATTCAACAAAAAAGAAAACTAAACTTGAATCAAGCAGCGCATGAATCATTGACTCTGGTAAAAAATGATTCTCTAATTTGGTGAAGCATTTGGTGAAGCAACGAAGATAGCAAAAAAGAAAAATATAACATGGTGGCTCATAATTTGACTTTTTTTTACTAGTTTCTGGACTACATTCATGCATGGCTCATAATATATAAGCATCTACCTCATGTATTATCACTTGTAAAATAGAAAAAAAAGCAGTAGAATTAAATACTCAAAAAGAAGACTAATCTTTAGAAAATGTGTGTCTCCCCCCTTGCAGGCCCAAGCGCCTCAAAGACTTCCTGCAGGAGGAGAAATTGTACACATTTGTTGGCTTCAGCATTGGAGGTGACAAGCAGAAGCTGGGGAAGACTGGTTTAGAAATCAACCCCAACAACTTCATCGACATGCAGCGCAAGTGGAAAGATCCAAAGACCAACAAATACTACGACTCCTTGGCCGATGTTGCAGGCGGCGTCATCCACCCATTCTACGAAGGCATGAAGAAGAAGATGCAGAGGGAAGACCACAAACTGTGGGCGACCAGCCCGCTGCCAGAAAACCTCATCACATACGTAGGAATAGATGCGTATGCAACGTACAAGTCATGGAAGACAATCGACAACATCGTGACGGGTTGGGATATTTCAAAAGAGCAGGAGGCTGACCCCTACTACCACTGCAACTTCATGGATGAAGATGCATGAAAGTCTGCATTCATTATGTTAAACCAGCTATCATATGCTATGTGTGTCCTTAGTCTTGTTGTTTCAGATTTGTAGTTTGCTTTCGTTTTGTTGAACCAGCTACCTTATGCTATGTGTGTCAGGGTTTGAACAAGTTTGCCTATGTCTATCAAGTACATCATTTGCTTATGTCATCCAACAAGTTTGCTAGCTTCCTATTTTGTTGAACCATCATTTGAAATTGAACTAGGTTGAAGTTGAAACTTGATGGCTGCCACGCAGCACTAGTCATGGAGAAATAAAAATAACACATAAATATTTTCGCAAAAAAATAGTGGCAGGCTAACTAAGGACAAAAGCAAATAGTAGCCTTGGACGCTCAGTACAGCTTAGACATGAACGGTAGTACTATCACACTAAAAAACCAGTTTTTAGTTTCAGAAGAACACTAAAAACACTAAGTTTCAGTCAAGGACAACATTCAGTACTAAAAGCATCATGCTAAAAATAGAAATTAGAAATTCACTAAGTACTGCAACAGGAAAAGCAAAGAACCATAAGTACGTATTTCCTAGTAACTAGCATGCTAGGACTGAAACTTTGGGTACACTTGAACACACGGTACATTCATTCTACAAAATATAAAAAAGGAACGGGAAGCTTCAGTTCGCATTCCCTAAAACAGTGACACACTAAGAATAACAGTAATAATACAACTAAAATCTCGGTACAACTAAGACTATACGGCAAGTGCTAGGATTATACCAAACATTGCCTGGAGAAGAACCACAGCCTAGAAAAAAAGAAGGCCAAAAACTAAATCAAAAAGACATAAGTTCGACAAAGGAGAAAAATCACAAGAAACACAGCAGGAAGACGTACTAGCCTCAAACAACACAAAAAGTAAATAATTAATGAAAGTACTAGCACAATTGAAATCTCAGTACAACTTAGTTTATTCGGTAAGTGCTATGATGATACCAATTAATGCCTTGAGAAAGAAGTAGTTTTGAACTTAATAGGGCTATCTCTTAAACGTAGCTAATTTAAACCAGTGCTTTAACTTGTACTATGAAGTTCAACTGCTAAAGTTCAATAAGTTCAAACAAAAAGTTGGCACCAAATTTTAAAAGCCTTACGCTGAATGAGATTACAAATCAGTACTAACAGAACAATATCATAAGTACAAGAAAAAGAGAGTACATAAACAATAAAGGTCCAACTTAGGTTGGAATCAGATAAAAATAAAATAAATCTCACTTTCTCAGCAACAACTCATAAATAAACTTGAAAAAACAGGTGTTTTCAGTTCAACTAGTATATAAGTCTTCAGTACAAAAAATAAAACTTAACCAAAATGAATTCCCGATGAAACATACACAAGTAAAACAGCTATTCAACCACACAATCATCATGGAGAAAAAGTTTGTTAAACATTGTGCCACGCTTAAACACAACACAAAATATACTAGTTATTACATAGTACTCGACAAGACATCAAACACTACAAATAGAGCCTACAATGTTTTCAAGAGATATATCACACAACTATCCCATTCACTATGCAAATGATGACCATTTCTCCTATGCATCAGGAGGCAAAGCCTGAACCTCCTTGGGAAGCTCCGTAACCATAAGATGGTTATTCCGGTTGAACACAACTCTATACAGATCCTTAGCGTTCCAATTAACAATGCGTGGCTGCAAAGCAATAAAACAAAATTATAAAAAATTATGACACATAAAAAAAGGATGCACAATAAGCCAAAAACAGAAATTGAAAAGCACAACAAGAAACCCACATCATAATCTCGAATGTTCTCAACGATCTTTTCACCATCATAGCATCCCGCATACTTCAGAGTATAATGGCCACATTCGTTTTCCCCTTGAACTGGAACCTTGACAAACGTTGGTTTCTTTGCAAACAGCTCCCAATTGGGCTGCTTGCTCACATTGTACTGAGCATCACCATACACAGCCTTCATTACTTTGACCATTCTAGAAATGTGTAAAAAAACAAAACAACCCACACAGTTTTAGGTCTCAAAGAAAAGCAGAAACAAAGATGCAGAAATATTAATCCAGTACAGATGATAAATGTCACTCACAATCTTCTCACAGTCTTTGTGATAGGTGTTCTTCGAAGGACGTGGTTCTTCGGATAAGGTAAAGAGTCAAGGATGTCAACACTACTTCGGTATAGATTCATGACGTATAAGGAATAGTGGTTCACTTTCCTATCCTTTGATAAAACCATAGGCTTGAATAGAGGCATCATGATCTAAAAACAAATAACCAAAAAAGAGATGTTAAATATTCAAAATAAAAACCAGCATCACAACAAAAAAAATAAAAACCAAAAATCAGCTAGTAGATCTCACAAGGTCAGCACTGAGAAAGTCTTCGTTAGCTTTAACATAGCTCTTGAAATCTCTCGCTGCACTCTCCACATTAAACTCTTTATTTTCATCCTCGTAAAACAAACAGTCAAGCACAACCTGCAAAAAAGCCAAAATAGAAAATAGACAGCGGTAAAGGATCAACAAGCAAAAGTATTATTAAAACTCGTAAAAACAATAGGCATTCTTGTTCAACAGAAAAGAAACCGATCTGATTGATTACTGAAATAAAATATGGACTCAGCAATATCCTTTTCCCAGATGCGAAATCAACATTTCTCTCAGGATCATGCTTCCAATCATCAATGAGGAAGTCCATTATATCACCCTCCATCATTTGCCCAGGTGAAAAAACTTCCCAGATGCGATTCCCAGTGAAGTCAGTTACGTTTCCATCAGGCTGGGGTATCATTGAGAATGTATTCCTCCAGCACACACAAGAACAAAAAAGAAGCAGAAGCAAGATAAGGCATTCATAGCAGTTTGAGTTGTATAAAAAGGAATAGTTCAGGTCGTATTTACCTAGCAGTTACAAACAACAAAAGAAAAAGAGGAGGAAAAATAATGAGAGATACTCACTCGGCATACTTCTCACACCATTCATCACTAAGCAACACCTTATACAACCTGCGAGCCTTGTCCAGGTGAGGGAAATTATGAGGGTGAAGCTGCTGCACAGGGGAGCAAAACTTTATAGGAGCTCTAGGCGCACGCTTCGTGCTTACAACATTGCCAGATTCCAAAGCAGGATCTTTCCTAGCACCACCAGCTCTACGAGCCACTATTCCAGCAAGGGGAGATAAACCTTTGGCAGTAGCACTCCTCGTGACTCTTCCAACGCCAGCAATCTTGCCAAACACATCATCATCGCTGTCTATCAATTCGACAATGGGATTCTTGGGTGTAGTAGGGCTCTCTGCACAAGCAGCCGTAGAACTTCTCAGAGCTCCCAACCGCCCCTTCATAACACCAGATCTTGTCTTTTCTGGAGAATGCCCCTGGCTAAGATCAATAGCTACGCGCTCGAGCTCCAAGAACTGGCTACCAAAGAACCTGTAGTCATGCTCACCAAGATCCAACCACTCACCTGGAAAAAAATAAAAAAAAGAGTCCACACAAAGCGTAAGTTCAAATACATATTTCATGACAGTACTGAACAGAGAAGTACAAACTGCAAAAAATACTAAATTCCGTGCACACGTACAGGGTTCGATGCCAAACAAACCCCTGAAGTCAACATCAAACACATCACTAGTTGTGTAGGTGTACAGCTAAGTCTTCCTAATGTCCAGAATGTCTTCATGGCTGTAATCGGCCATTTCAATTACACCATCCTCCCGGCAATAATAGGTCTTGCAGTTTTGTAGCATAAAGAATCCACAATCATGCCTGTAGAACAAAGGAAGAAACAAAAAAATGGTACAACACAAAATCCGAAAAATACAGGAACAACATCCACCCAGCAACAAAAAGAACCACCAAAAATCATTAAAAAACAGATACTCACGTGTTTTCCTGCTGAGGCACCCACAAAACTCACAAGAGAAACCATCAATATGCACCGGTGAGAATGGTTTGGCCCTGTCTACACTGGACTCCCTCCAAAGCTTCTTTATATTATCTGTCATATTCCTTAAGAATCTAAGTGCATCACCCGAGGTTTCATCACGGAGTGAATCAAGACACTCGAAACGACGGAAGCTCAAATTCAGAACAACCAAGCACCAATGCCCAGATTCGTCGCTAGGCTTCATGGTAGGCACAAATGACGGCGGATCAAATGTAGGGAAAAGAAGCTGGAAAAAAATCGTAGAGGAAAAATGAATTTACCAAAGTCATAATGAAACGAAAAATTCAGCCTCCAATCAATAAAATAAAAGATGGAAAATTAAATTCAGAAGTACAAACAAAAAATCACATAATCATAATGAAATTATATCCACCGCCCAAAAATGAGGAGCAATCATATCAGCTCAGTTTCCTTGCAACAATAAGTGCATCTTTAATAAAAAGCATGGATCATTCATAGGTACAGGTGTAAAAAGCAGGCTAATCAAGTTCATTCCCACACCTCCCTAACCTGAAAAGAAAAACATGACAGTTCTAGTTAATTAGTACAAAAAGTCCAAGTTCACCTACTTGATCGAAACCATCATCACCTGATCTCGTGAACCAATTTAACACATTGGAATCAATATTTCCATCACGGATCTTGCTCTGTTGTACAAAAAGAACAACAACAGTTAGAAAATTGGCAAAACAAGTTATCATCCTATTTACAAAAAAAGCAAAATACTGACCGCCACCCATCTGGGAACTATAAACTTGTCAGTGTCTTGGTACTTCTGACGTAGAGAATATAAAACAACATCAACACTGTCTGAGTTGAGCATGCCAGTGGGGACCAACGCTTTAGCAATAGAACCAACACTGGCATCACATTCTTTATTCTGAAACATCGGCTTGTGACTAGAAAAACACAAAAAATTACATGAATTAAGACTACTGCAACAACAATAATAATCATATGAAAGAAAAAAAGAGACAAAAATGTTACAGGCAAAATCCCAAACTAACCATTTAGTACGGTTCGTACGCAACCTTGTAACAACGAAGAAAAATGTATCATACTTGACAACATTATCACTTTCTGCTTGCAGAAAAAAATGATGAAAAATAATAAGTTCAACAACTACAAAGAGAACATGTCCAAAATGAAAATTTGAGAAGTACGCCCAATTTACAAGTGCTTACCTGGACTATCAGGTTTGACGACGACGGTAGTTCCTGTGATGAGACCATTATGCCTCCAGTTTCAGGGTTTGACGATGGGACATCTTGAGAGGACACCAATATTGATGCGCTTTCGGGGTCTATAGAAAGAAAATCCTGGGATGACAACAGCGCCTCCTGCGTTAACGGGTCAGAAGAAATTGACAGAAGTAAATCATCATCCTCGGATGGCACCTCCTCCATGCTAGAAGCATCTTGCAATGCATCACCGTAATCAAGACCTCCAGGCGGGAAATTCTCCGGCGGCAAGTCTTCACAATCAGAAACATTCTCATTCCCAGCAATACTAACACCAGGCAATTTGGAATCAAGTACGCTGGCAGCACCAGCATCCTCATCAGCAACTTTGGTACCAACATTGCGCCCACTATTCAATGGAGCATCACGAGCATCATCTCCGCCACTAAGGACAACCCCAGGTTCAACATCAGTAATCTGACGGAATTTATTTCCAGAAAAAGTGAATAATATGAACAAAACTAACAATAAAAAATAAACTACCAAAGATGTGCACAGAAAAACAAACCTTGGAAGCATTCGCTGCAACATCATCGAACTTGCTGCTGCTAACATTCAAAGCAACATCACCAATGGGCAAACAAGGCTCATCGCCAACAATAGCACCCTGATTCAAAATGTAATGAGGCAAAAAACAATGCTATTATGAGCAACAATAAACACAAGGAATTAAAACAACAGTAACAAAAAAGGTAGCTACCCCCTTGCAAACTCTAAACGGTGTGGGATAGAAAAATGAACTAGTAGGACACATTGGTGCACATGAAAATTAAAGAGAATTAGAATAAACACAATGAAAATAAAAATAACCTTGCACTTATCAGTGGATGGATCATTAACTCTAGGTCAACATGAACTTCAACATTATGGCTGGTCTCTTGCATGAAAAGAAAAATTAATAAACAGATGTAGATCAGGCAGTTCAACTACAATACTGACAGCAGAACAAACATAGTAAAAACATACAAACAACAAGGACTGACTCACATCAACAATAGGGTGCTGCAAGCCAACATCGTTCGTATGCTGATCAAAAACATTAGCCTCAGTACGATCATCGGCTCTGCTGTCGGTGCCAGCAGCCTCATCATGATCAATCTGCATGAAAGAAAATTACTAATAAATAGATGAAGATGAGGAAGTTCAACTACAACACTGACAGCAGGACAACAAATTAAAAATTGCAAACACCGAGGACTGACTCACATCAACATCAGGGCGCTCAAAGCCAACATCATTCATTTCGTGATCAAAAACATTAGCCTCGGTACAATCACCAGCCCTGCTGTGGGTGGCAGCAGCCTCATCCTGCTCAAACCGCTTGATCACAACATTTGCACTTTCTTCATATGGCTTGCAGCGAGAGTTTTGCGTAGTTCTGAAATGCTTCATGTTGTTCAACAAACGAACCGAGCTCTGAACTAGATTAGCGGCACCGTCACGCATATCACCGATTAAAATTCTCTCCATTTCAATGTAGTCAACAGCTTCCTCAGCGTTAAATTGATGACCTTCAGGAAGGATACCAATGATACAGCTCAAACGCTCGACTGTCGTTGGGACCTTTTGCAGCTCAGAACACACATTACTTAAGATATGCTCAGCGTGCTCCAATGCTGAAACAGCAACATCAATACCAAAACCCTGCCTCTGTGAAGCACTAGCATTACTAGGGCCAGGAGGGGCATAACCAGCACCCTCAACACCACGGCCATCCCTCAACTCATCGGACAGAGATGAAAACTTCGGAACCTGAGACGGCGGCATCTCCAAGACTGGCCGTTTATACACTCAGAAAAAAACAACCTCCTCTTGAGTTTTCCACTACAAACAAAAGGGAAAAATAGTTAATCAATTAATGCAACACATAGGGAAAAATAAATCATGATATTAACAGATTTAAAATCAACACCACTAAAAACTTTAGCTGTCATTGCCAATTTGTTAGTATTTACCAACAGGCCAGTTGAACAAAGTTATTCAGTTCAACCACACAAGAAACAACAGTACTAAAAAACCATACCTAAACCATACAAAATATAAACAGACAACTCTACAGTACACATGTCCACTATAGCAAAAAATAGCTATACCTAAATTAAAAAAAAGGTCTGCAAGACACAAACCAAACAAAACTCACCGGAAGCTTCCCAAACACCCATGTCTTTGGATCTGCATTGCCTTTTTTTATCAAATCTGCATCAACGAGATCAGAAAGCTTGGCAGGATCCATGAAACATATGCGGGGGACTCGCATGTCAGGCTCCGCGGTCTTGCCACAGATAAGGCAGTCAAGGTACATTAGTACAGGCCCTATGGCACAGCCTGTGATTGCCTTCCCAAGAGTATCACCATTTTGGTACTTGGCAACAGCCCTTCTAAGCTCATCAACCATTAACTAGTAATAATCCATATTAGCAATGTCCTCAAAGATGAGACCCACAAACATTGCTGCCTCTCTGGAAACACGCGGGGCAGAACCAGGCAACACAACCTTCATAAACACAATCATGAAGAACACTTTCGGAGCAATGTCATCTTTGCTAGGATCCTTGACGAGCACCTTGAGCTTATTCCTCAAATCCTTTGTCTTGATATCTCTGTCCCTTGTAATGTCAAGCTCCAATCTTAACTTCATCAGAGCGTCGTCATATCCGTCCTCTGACGGCCTTGGCGCAGAACGACCACCACGAGGGAAACCAAATGATTGTTGTATACCATCGCTAGTGATCCGAAGCTTCTTATTAGCCTCACCCATGTCAAGAGTCATTGTATCACAATCTATCCTTAGGTACAAAACTCCCATCAGAGGGCAGGAAATGTTAGACTTCACCCTCCACTTGAAAATAGAACCAAAACCAGATGCATGAACCCTAGCCACATGCCGACTCTCGAGCAATTTAGCGCAATCTTCAACCTCTCTCAACGAACATCGCAAAGTTAAGTTCAATTTCCGTTGGTCACCTTCATCCAAGGCAACTTTTCCAGTATTGCCTCCCACCGGCTTAACCGGACTCCTAACGCTAACAAGCTGTAAATGAAAACGAAAAAGCCACACCTTAAAAAATGAATATAGAAAACAAAACAAGCAAATGAATGCAAATTAAAAAAGAAAAGAAAAAAGATTGCACAAGGTCAACTATTAAAACAACATCAGTACCACCCCCTCAATTGATGCAAAACAATAATCAGCCTCACCTGGCCGCAAATACCAGCCCAAACACAATTAAATCATTGCAAGTACGACTAGAAGGTCACATGCAGTACAAAGACACATACCACTGCAAACAATGAATATAGAAAACAAAACAAGCATATGAATGTTAGTAAAAAAAGAGATTACACAAGTTCAACTATTAAAACAACATCAATACCACCCCTCGATTGATGAAAACAATGACCAGCCTCACCTGGCCAGCATGCCAGCACAAACACAAATTAAAATCATTGCAAGTACAACTAGCAAGTCACATGCAGTACAAAACACATACCACTGCAAATTCATCTTCTGAATCAACTTCAATATCATCTTCTTCAGATGCAGCATCTTCAGCTTCAACACGAGCACGCTTCTTCCCACCTTTGTTCACCTTTGCAGGATGAACTTTACGCTTCTTATTTTCTTTCAACAAAGACCACTCTTGAGGAGGAGAAGAAGAAGGCTTCTTATTTGTCAAACCTCGTGGACTACGACGAACAACGGAGCCACCAAGTTTGCTTGGACCAATTTTCACAGCAACATTATCCGCATCACCTTTGCTACTACCAGGTTGGGGACCAGCTTTCACACGTGGGCTACGCCTATGTGTGCCGTCAGCATTTCGATCTGACAACTTCCTCTTCAAAACAGCTTTCTTCACCTTAACTCCATCACGATCAAAAGCTTGGGCCAACCGAGTTTGCATCAAGTTTGTCTTCACAGGCATGTCACTTCCATGAGATCCGGCATGAACAGTTGATAAACCCGTGTCACCACCTTCATCGCCTACACATGTAGGAGCTTGAGCAACATCAACATCACTTTCTGGGACACTGGCAGCCTTTTGACACCGTTCCAATTCCTTCCTCTTCTGGAATTCATACTTCTTCTTTCTTATCCTTTCATCCTCGAGCTGCAACTGCATAGGAACATCCCCAGCTTGGGTTACAGGCTCAGTGCCATCAACACTTTGAGACTGAGTAACAGACAACTGCAAGCTGCCATCACCATCATCAACGTTAAGTGAATACATCCCATCATTAATATCTGTAACAACATCAGCAATGTCCTTTGGAACACCATGGCTGTCATTAACTGCATAAACCAATAACATAACCACGCACATAAAAAACTAAAACACAATTAACATTCAGACACAAAAATAAATAAAACGCATACCATCAGACACAAACAAAAAGGAACAACTAATGAAACCAAGCATATATATGTATTAAAGGCTGATAAAAAAGAGCAAATATAAGGGAAACACCAACAACATTCTCAAGTTCTTCTAGAGGATTTGGTGTCTCAAAAATAACATTCACAAGATCTTGAAAGCGTTCTGATTTCTCAGAATCAGGAGGCACCGGCACTCCAACATCTGCAACAACATCATAATTAGCAAAAAAGCACAAAAACAATCAGTCAGTTCAACTATGTGAACACTACAAGTTCACTCGAATAAAACAAAATATGAACCCACCACTTGCAGAACAAAACTTCAGAAAACACAACTCTTTCACCACAATAATAGTTCTTCACTGACTACTACAATCTATTCAAATGTGAGGACAGCAGTTCAAAATACACATGGTGATAAGTACTACAAACTGTGTGCAGGTTGCATCAACTGCCAAAACCATATGCACCATACAATCCAGGACAAAATTAACACATATCAAAATACATACAACTTATAAAGTCGATACAGCAACAACTGTACACCCTAAAAACCAGATCTATTAAAACATCATCCAAAAATACATGGAAAATCACATGCATTCAATTTGTCCAGACTAGATGATGTACCCATTGAAATCTACAGTCCTAAAATTTGCCGAACCAGATCTGCAAGACACATGAACAACAATTAGGGAATTGAACTATTTCAGAAACGAAGCACGCCATAGAAAAAGCAAAACTCTAACCAGCAAACACAAAATCCGCCATGCAAATCCAGTATCACTACCGCCAAACGGTCATTCAACAGCAAAGGAACCCTAGCGAGTGCAGCCTGGGACAGCAAAGAGAGCAACATATTAGAAAATAGAGGGAAAATCTGAACATGAGAGGACGCAAGCAAAGTCAATGGCAGAGCAAAAAGGAACCAAACAGAGCACCCGGACCTCCACCCCTGCGGTTGAACTCTCCAGCCGACGCTCTCGCGGCGAAACAGGAGTAGCAACTCCCCCTCCGAGAAAAGAAGAGGGGAACAAAGACGGAGCCGATTTGGGGACGGGAGAGGAGCGGAATGGCGAAGATCGGAGGTTAAAAGGTGAGTGGGAGGGTTAAAAGATGAGTGGGAGAAAACGGACGGCTAAAGCCCACAACCGTGGCGAAGCCCACTATCTCTGGCCAGTTACAAAAGATAATACCAATAATCAAATACAAAATAAAAAATTAATATAGATGGAGAAAACAAACGGCTAAAGTACAAATAATAACTCACAACAGTACAAGAAAAATTTATCAACAAAGTACAAATGAAAAAATAATTCATAATGGTGTTGGTTATTCCCCTAAAAAATAAATATAAGATAATGGGGGCAAGTCATGTTACGGACTCACCTCCGCATGCGACGCCGTGACACGCCGCGTCGTCGCCTGCTACGGCTTGTTCCTAGCTCGGCCTCGCCGAGATGGGGGAGGAGGGGCCCCGACCACACCTCCCCCACCCCCCCCCCCGGCTCGGCCTCGCGCTAACGCGGTAGTGCGCTCGTTTGACAAGCGTAGTGCAGTTATTCTGTTCCCCCCCCCACGCACCCACACCCCTAAGATAGATAAATGGGGCAAAGTCCATACAAGGAAGATGTGTCAGTACAACTATGCCCCTCGGTACGGTGCGGTGCGGGGGCAAGTCATGTTCCCCCCCCCACGCACCCACACCCCTAAGATAGATAAATGGGGCAAAGTCCATACAAGGAAGATGTGTCAGTACAACTATGCCCCTCGGTACGGTGCGGTGCGGGGGCAAGTCATGTTCCCCCCACCCCACGCACCCACACCCCTAAGATAGATAAATGGGGCAAAGTCCATACAAGGAAGATGTGTCAGTACAACTATGCCCCTCGGTACGGTGCGGTGCGGGGGCAAGTCATGTTCCCCCCCCCACGCACCCACACCCCTAAGATAGATAAATGGGGCAAAGTCCATACAAGGAAGATGTGTCAGTACAACTATGCCCCTCGGTACGGTGCGGTGCGGGGGCAAGTCATGTTCCCCCCCCCCACGCACCCACACCCCTAAGATAGATAAATGGGGCAAAGTCCATACAAGGAAGATGTGTCAGAACAACTATCACCCTCGGTATGGTGCGGGGCGCGGGCAAGTAACGACCCTCAGTACTATATAAAAACAAACAAAAAAGAAAAGGAAAAAGAAAAAAAATTGACAGCCCAAGGACAAAAAGTACCAGTCCAAGATACTGGTATAGTCTAGTGCTAGATCCCAAAAACAACCAAATATAAAAAAATTGACCGCCCAATGACAAAAAAGTACCAGTCCAAGTTACTGGTGTAGTCAAGTACTAGATAAAAAACAAACAAAAAATAAAAAAAATTGACCGCCCAAGGACAGGAGCAGGCCCACACACGCATGGGCCTGCCATCCAGGGCCCACAGATCGACAGAGAGATAGCGAGTGCCATGTATAACCGCTCTGGTAAGTGGTCATATGAGTTCGACTGGTGAGCGTCGGCTGCGCTTATAAACAGGACCGGAGCCCCCTCGACTAGCAAGGTGGGACTAAACCCAGAGCGCACACGCACGCCGTGCTCCACAGCCGCGTGAGAGAAACTATTCGGGCCGAATACAACGACCCAGGCCGATGGCCCAACAAAGTACTTCGCCCCATAAAAAAAATCCAGTAGATCACGCATGACAAAAAATAAAAATGAAGATAATTTTTTATAAAAAACCCAGTTAATAAACAAAAATATTGTAAAAAGTTCAAACACATCTTAATGGTAAGAACTAATATATATATATATATATATATATATATATATATATATATATATATATATGAGACTGTAAATAAAAATTTCAGGAACGAATTTACAAAAAAATCAACTACTACAATTCAAAAGGGTTCAAGTACAAAATAAAAATAAGTAATGTGCAGCGAAGATTAATTTTTTTATTTGATGAAATACTAAAACTATCATTGTTCATCTATTAAAAAAGGAAAAAAACATTCTCCAAAATTCATGTAAAAAACTAAGGAAAAAAATTATACAACAAACAAATTTGATCAGTAATTGACAAACTAAAATAGATCAGTACTATCATTAAAAGGATGTAAGTTCAGCAAAACTCAAATAACAAAAAAGCGGTTCTAAAAAACTCATCAGCGTATAGCATCGTCTGCGATTTATGAACATGAAAAATATATCAGTCAAAACAAAGGATGCCCATCAGTTCAACTATAGAAATTGTTCCATAACTAATATAAACAATGTAAAAAAACAGTTATACTTGAGCAGAACAATAGGAATAACATTACATAACTAGTTCCATACCATTATGATAATACCATACAATTCAACCATCTCACATGCAAAATGTTATAAAAGAAAAAAAATACTGCAACATAATCAACCACACACAAAATCTCACAAAACCGGCATCATTTGCCACATTTAAACCTACAACACATAGATTCTGAACGTCAGAGAGTCGTCTTCTCTGGAGAACATAACCATAACCACATCACCATCCTCAAATCCAGACTCAGCAACAAACTCCTTCCACCCAGTAGTTAGGTTGATGCAACCATCAAAGTCGATGTGGTAGGCAACATCCATCAACTGATACCCATTCTTGTCTGAAGTCTCCATCTTCAGAACACCGGAACTAGGAGCAACAATCCTGATCCTCGATGACATTTTCTGCAAATGGGCATGAGAGTACAAAACAAAATGAACATCTGACATAACTTAATTTTTAAACAGATATAGGAATGATTTGCATAAAAAACTAAAATGGAAAAAATCTGAACCAAAACAATAACACAAAACTAACTAGACATGTGAACTGACTAAACTGAAGAAATATACAAATCAATACACCTACAGTAAAAACATCTATTCATAAACAGATCAGGGATTATACAAAAAATGGTTAAAATACTGTTAAGTAATGAACAAATACACACAGAAATCCCTACTGTTAAAATCTCAGAAAACCAAATTAAAAAAATATAGACAAGCTATTCATTAGACAAAATTGCAGATCCAATCCATGGGATTCAAACAGAAACCATCAAGAAAGTAGGAACCAAAACGAATAGAAACACATACCCATGATTCCTTCAAGTCACCATCCGTCAGGCGACAAACATAGGGTGTACGAAACCCATGGTTGCTGTACAACAAACAAGAAAGTTGCCCGCGCCGCTGAGTCTGAGTGAGCTCCAAACCAGACTCGTACACACAGTCGTCAGCTATGCGCGCCATCTTTGCCAGGCATCAGCATGAACAATCCTCCGTGGAACACACAGGAACAGAGAAAAAGACGACGAAGAGAAGATAGAGGAACCTAGATCTGATTCTGGAAGAAGGAAGAAAGGGGAGGGGGAAGACTTGGCCACACACCACACATAGATGGATAGCGTTTATAGTCAGGGACACTCACAGATTATAAAAATAATAAATAGGAAGATGGGCAGCCAGCTGGTAGAAATAGTTATTACACAAGCCATGCAACATTTGACAGCAAATCAGTACAACTTCAGAAAAACAAGCAGTTCAAAGGTGCACATGTCGAACATATGCAGACAAAACAACACATTCAGAGACAAAAACAAGTTGAATTCATTTAGTCATTCGAGCATCTGCTCCCCCACAACAAAAATCTTAAAAACATAATGTTCACTACTTCAGTCATAACGATCAAAGAAACGACGCCATTTTACCCTAGTGGATGGATGTGGAGCCGTGGCTGCTCTCGCCCTAGCCCAACTAATGATCTGAATATGGTTCCTTCCCCTGCCCTCCTCCTCGGCAGCACGTCGCGCCATCTGCCTGCGCCTGCGCCTCCTCCTCCTCTGCTCCGCTACTGCAGCCCTCACATCTATGGCGTCCCCCTCCTCCTCTGTGACCTCTCCCAGCTCAGGATCCATCCCCCCTTTTCTTTGGTTGCAACTCGTAGAATGAAACTGACAGAGGGCTCGAGCTTTATAATCAAAGTGCAGAGCCATCAGTGCGGATCCAATGTCAACACACAGTAATAAAAACTTTGACACGCAGCAGTCCAACTACACATACGGCAGCAATTCAAAACAACACTGAAAAGCACGCAAATTAATTACGCAGTTTGACCAGATTACAAGAAATCGCAGCTTACAGTCAGCCGCCATACACCACCTCCGCCAACGACAAAATAACATGGGAATCCGAGGTAGAAACAACTAAAAAAGCAAAATTAGCAATGCAAATCTTTTCATACAATCATTATATCTCTCCCTGCAACACCAATTCGAAAGTAAAAAAACAGAAAAAGAAGAGCAGAATTCCATGGTGGGCGTCGAAAAAGACCAAGAACACCAAAACTTGTAATCATGAATTACAGATGAAAATAATCTAAAAAAACATAACATACCGATAAATTCTCACATCAAAAATGACAAACACGACATAATTTGAGGTCCGCGAACACCACAGTAAACACTAACGCCAAAAAACACGTCCGCCGCCAAAATAACCATGCCGTCACCTCCGGTGACTACAAATCGCAAAACACATCCAGATGAGCGCGCGCACGTGCGGAACCCCTTTACGTGTCTCCTCTAGCAACAAATGGCCCGCAGCATCACGCCAGAGAACGGCCGGAAGCTCCACGTTACATCCCCTGTTTCTGCCTGTCGTGCACGCAGGAACATCAGTTCTTGTTGAAAAACACGTCAGTCCAACCTGTGAACTACGTCAGTACAGAGAGGGTAACAGAATAATATTCTGTTACGCGTAACATATATATATATATGTGTATATATATATATATATATATATATATATAATTTCGATCACGATGAACTAGATGCATAGGATAATTGTTTTGATGAAATTCCAAATTCAAACGGTTCCAGTTCCAATATCCAATATCATCGCATAGCCTATACCATATCAATGCTTTTCCCTTAAAAATAAAGGGAAAACCTTCTTCTTAGCTTCATCTCCGGGCAAACCTGCAAGCTTAAACAATCCACAAATTTCAACCACATATATCAAGTGCATATCAGGATGTTCGGTTCCATCTCCTGCATAAGGATTAGCTAGCAGTTGTTCTAACATACCCGAAGGAATTTCATATTGAATATTTTCAGTGGGTGCGGTAGGTTGAGGGGCCACTAATTGTGGTTCCGATCGAGGTGAAGATACCCCGAACAAACCCCTCAAACGATTGTTTTCCATAGTAGCAAGTGACAATAAATTTCAGCATGTAGTAATAATGTTTCCTTACCAATTTTCACTTACCAAGAGCGCTTCACTCTCGGCAACGGTGCCAGGAAATAGCCTTGATGACCCACAATTATATGGGGGTCAGTTGTAGCCTATTCGATAAGTAAGAGTGTCGAACCCAACGAGGAGCAGAAGGAAATGACAAGTGGTTTTCGGCAAGATAATGTCTGCAAGTGATAAAATTGTAAGTAGCGGAGTAGTTTGATAGCAAGATAATTTGTAACAAGCAAGTAACGATAGTAGTAAAAAAAGTGCAGCAAGATAGCCCAATCCTTTTGAGTCAAATGACAGGCCAAAATGGTCTCTTATGATAAGCAAAGTGTTCTTGAGGGTACACAGGAATTTCATCTAGTCACTATCATCATGTTGGCTTAATTCGTGTTCTGTACTTTGATAATTTGATATGTGGGTGGACCGGTGCTTAGGTGTTGTTCTTACTTGAACAAACCTCCTACTTATGATTAACCCTCGCAAGCATCCACAACTACAAGAAAAGTATTAAGAATAAATTCTAACCATAGCATTAAACTTTTGGATCCAATCGGTCCCTTACGGAATAGCGCATAAACTGGGGTTTAAGCTTCTATCACTCTCGCAACCCACCATCTAATAAATACTCCATAATGCATTCCCTTAGGCCCAAATATGGTGAAGTGTTATGTAGTCGACGTTCACATGACACCACTAAGAGAATGACAACATACATATCATCAAAATATCGAACGCATATCAAGTTCACATGATTACTTGCAACATGATTTCTCCCGTGACCTCAATAACGAAAGTAGCTACTCACAAATGATAAACATGCTCAAGATTAGAGGGATAGTCAATAGTAAAATGGATATGAACATATAATCTTCCACCAAATAAACCATATAGTAATCAACTACAAGATGTAATAAACACTACTAGTCACCCACAAGCACCAATCTATAGTTTTGATACAAAGATTGAATGCAAGAGATGAACTAGGGTTTGAGAGGAGTTGGTGATGTGAAGATGTTGATGAAGATAGCCCTCCCCAACATGGGAGAGTTGTTGGTGATGCTGATGATGATGATTTCCCCCTTCGGGAGGGAAGTTCCCCCGGCGGAATCGCTCCGCCAGAGGGCAAAACTGCTCCTGCCCAAGTTTTGCCTCAAGGTGGCGACGCTTCATCCCGAATGTCCTCCTATGATTTTTTTTCTAGTTCAAAATGACTTACATACCAGAAGATGGGCATCGGAGGTGGGCTGAGGAGGGCAGCACCCACCAGGGCGCGCTTGGGCCTCCTGGCACGCCCAGGTGGGTTGTGCCGACCTGGTGGCCCCCCTCTGGTACTTATTTGCTCCAAAATTTATTAAATATTCCATAAAAAATCCTCGGGAAGTTTCAGCTCATTTGAAGTTGTGCAGAATAGCTATCTTGATGTAGCTTTTTTAGGTCCAAATTTCCAGATGCCGGAATTCTCCCCCTTGGTGCATACCTTGCATATTATGAGGGAAAAGGCATTAGAATTACTCCAAAAAGCATTGTTATACAATAAAACAACATAAATAACAGTCAAAAAACATGATGCAAAATGTATGTATCAGCACTATGTCAATAGGTTAGTCTCAGAAAATGATATAAAGTTGCTATAATATGATGGTAAAATATCCTAGAATGATAATATAACAGCATGGAACAATCAAAAATTATAGATACAGTGGAGACATATCAGCATTCCCAAACTTAATTCATACTCGTCCTCGAGTAGGTAAATGATAGAAACAAAAAATTTGATGTCGAATGTTGCCTAACATGTTCATCACATATTCTTTTCTTTTGTAGGATGGACATTTGTACTTTTATATGATTCAAAGCAAGTCTAGTTTTGACATGAAGATTTAAGTACTCAAGCAAGTTATCAACACTAAAGCAAGTTATCCCTGGCCCATCATGCTCAATCATTGATACATTCACGAAATACACTCGCATATTAGCTACACCCAATGCTCAAGTACGATCATAGTGCCCCTTAGTTGGTGCTTTATAAGAGAAGATGGAGACTCAAATAAAAATAAAAATTTCATAAAGTAATAGAAAGGCCCTTCACAGAGGGAAGTAGGGATTTGTAGAGGTGCCAGAGCTCAAAGATTAAATTGAGAGCTAACAAAATTTGAGTGTCGGTGTACATAAGTCTGGGCCCTTTTGTACCCCTTACTTGTGCACGGGCAGTAGCAGCCGCACCTGCGGTGGGGCCTGGCGGGGCAGTAGGAGACAAGATACAAGACAACCAAGGCGGCATCCAAGCCAGTAATCAGAGAACAGAAGACAAGTTGGGCCCCCGGCAAGACCCTTGCCAGGATGGCTCGTGAAGCCCCAGCAAGATCCTTGCCGGGGTAATCTGCGAAGCGCCAGCAAGGCCACCACCCTTGAGGCTGAGAGCTCTGACACCATCGACAACATCGAGACCAAGACTCAGGGGCACATGCGTAGTAGCATACATATCTTTGTGAAGACTGGTGGCATGCAGATCTTCGTGGAGACCAAAGGACAAAGTCCTCGGCAAGGCTCTTGCCGGGGACGACCGCGAGACCCCGGCAAGACTCTTGCCGGGGACAACTTCGAAACCACAGCGAGGCTCACACATGATAAGGTTCCGCCACCCTGCGGCCGTTCCAGCGCGGGGACCAGCCTGCCAACTAAGCAAGCACCTGCGTGGTGGCATGCAGATCTTCGTGAAGATTCTGTCGCCGCTCCACCGCAGCGGCTAGCCAGTTAGCTTGGTGTTGCATGCTTCATCAACCTGAATGCGTGTCAAGAAGGGGTGAGGCGGCGACGGATGGGACGGGCTCTATCTCCGTCCCCAATAAAGTTGGAGGGTACGTACGCAGCACATTTAATGCGCTTGTCCTACAACGTCAGTGATAAGCATATACATTGTAGCTACTTTACACCTCTTGTGTGACACTGTGGCAACCCCTTGGACGTATAAAAGGAGGCCCAAGGCGTACTAGAGGGAGATTTCGAACTTTTGGACCGGACACGCATAGCCGCTAGTCAAGGTTCAAGAACACTAAATATACACTCAAAGCAGGACTAGGGTTTTACGCTTCCCAGCAACCCGAACCTGGGTAAAAATCCTTCATGTTGATCGCTAGACCTGATCTTTGTGCATTCCTCCTCCCTGCCAACCGTAGAAGGGATCCATGTGATCCAATAGGTGTCATTTCCCCGACATTGAGAGGCATACTTTTCCCATCAACGAAAACGACAGAGTAATTCCCAACACTTTCCATGTTAGATATATCATAGGCAGTTCCCAAACAGAAAATAAACTTTATTCCCTTTCCACTATTCTTTCACTTTCCATGGCTAGCCATATCCACGGGTGCCTTCCATACCAACACTTTCCAAGAAATTTATTATTTGACAACATAAAGTAAATTCCTTTTTCATTTCGGGACTGGGCATCCCTATTACTGCCGTACTCTCATGCAATGACAAGTGAATAAACACTCATCTTGCGAATAACACATCTAGCATGGAAAATATTTGCCATCCCCTACCCCTTCATGAGCAGTACGAGCACACAAAAAGGAAATTTATTTTGAAAATTTAGAAATGGCGCATACAAATTTGCTTAGAACGGCAAGGCAATACCGCATATAGGTAGGTATGGTGGACTCATATGGCAAAACTAGCTATAAGGATTTTGGATGCACAAGTAGTATCTCTACTTAGTACAAGTGAAGGCGATTAGCATCCAACCAAGAAACAAAAAATCACATAAGCGAGCATTAAGCATGACTAAGACCAAATAATGCACCACAAGTAGGATGTAATTTCATTGCACAACTATTGTTGTTTGTGCTTGCATAGGGAATCACAAACCTTAACACCAATATTCCTACTAAAGCATAATTAGTCACCAACATAACTCAGATATCACTATCATCATATCGCAAAACTATTACAAAGAATCAAGTTTATTTTGTCCAATGATCTTCATTAATTTTTTTATTATATCCCTCTTGAATATCCATCACTTTGGAACTAGTTTCATATGTTGCTTTTGATAGCTCAAACAAATCTAAGTGAAGAACATGAGCATAAAAAATTTCATCTCTCAAATAATATAAGTGAAGCATGAGAGAATTTCTTCAAAAAATAATACTAACTCTCAAATGAATCTAAGTGAAGCATGAGAGCATTTCTTCAAAAATATTAAAGCAGACCGTGCTCAAAAAGCTATAAGTGAAGCATAGAGAGCAATTCCATAGCTCAAAATTTTTAAGTGAAGCATAGAGAGCAATTCTAACAAATCATGGCATAATTTCAGCTCTCTCAAATAGGTGTGTCTAGCAAGGATATATGACACAATCTAAAAAGCAAAACAAGCAAAGACTCATATAATAGACGCTCCAAGCAAAACTCATGATATGTGACGAATGAAAATATAGCTCCAATTAAAATACCAAAGGTCATTAAAAGAAAGAGCGGATGCCTGTTTCTGTTTGGATAATAACTTGGGGTGCCATGGGGCATCCCCAAGCTTAGGCTCTTCTCACTCCTCATTCCTTCATCCATCATGATCTCACCCAAAACTTGAAAACTTCAATCACACAAAACTCAAGAAAAGCTTCGTGAGATCTGTTAGTATAACAAAGCAAATCACCACTCTAAGTATGGTTTCAAACTCATTCATATTTTTTTTTTGCATTATATCTACTATATTTTGACTTTACCATGGCTTATACCCTCCAATACAAACCATAGATTCAACAAAATAAGCACACAACATAAAGAAATTGGAATCTGTCAAAACAGAATAGTCTGTAGCAATCTGAAAACTTCGTATACTTCTGTAACTCCACAAAACCTAAAAAATTCGGAAGATGTAGGCAATTTGTATATCAATCTTGTGTAAAAAATTCAGATTTGTTCGTCACTTCTAGGATTTATTAAAATTATTTTACTGGACACAAAAGTTTATGTTTTCCAACAAGATTAAATTAACAATCATCAAACATAATCCCAAAGGCTTTACTTGGCACAAACACTAATTAAAACATGAAAAACACAATCATAACAGTAGCATGGTTGTGCAAACACTCAAGAACAGAAAGAAAAAGGCAAAAAATGAAACTTATTCATTGGGTTGCCTCTCAACAAGCACTATCCTTTTATGCTCCTGGCTAGGCATAATGCATAGATTCAAGTGTTGTCATCTTTATTTCTAGATCCAGAGGATGCCCTCATGATTGATTCATATGGTGGCATAATTCTTGTTCTAGGGAAGTGCTCCATACCCTTCCGTAGTGGAAATTGAAATTTAATATTGCCAACTTTCATATCAATCACGGCACCTGTAGTGCATAAAAACGGTCTACCACGTATAATTGGACAAGATGGATTACATTCAATATCAAGAACAATAAACTCTATGGGCACATAATTCCTATTTTCAAGAATAAGAACATCATTAATTCTTCCCATAGGCTTTTTAATAGTAGAATCTGCCAAGTTCAAATTAAGAGAACATTCTTCAATATCGGTAAGACCAAGCACATCACATAGAGATTTTGGAATTGTGGAAACCCTTGCACCCAAGTCACATAAAGAAAAGCACTCATCATTTTTAATCTTGACTTTGATAGTAGGTTCCCATTCATCATGTAATTTTCTATGAACTGAAATCTCTAATTCCAACTTTTCTTCTAAAGCTTTCATCATGGCATCTACGATATGTTTAGTAAAAGCTTTATTTTGTTCATAGGCATAAGGTGAATTTATCATGGATTGAAACAAAGAAATACAATCAATAAAAGAACAATTATCATAATTAAAGTCTTTTTAATCCCAAAGAGTGGGTACATCACTAGTTAAAGTTTTGACCTCTCCAAACCCACTTTTATCAATTTTCTCAACAAGATTTTCACCCTCCGAATTATCGGGATGCCTTCTAGCTAAAGTTGACTCTTCTTCAGTCCCTTTATCATCAATTTTAATTTTGCTAAACAAGGAATGAATAGAAGAAACACCAATCACTTTAGGATCTTCATCATTTTTATGAAAGCAATCGGTAGAAAACGCTCTTTCGAAAAATTCTCTTTTAGCTCTAAGCATAGCGGTTCTTTTCTTACTTTAGTCCATAGAAACATATAAAGCTTTAATTGATTCTTCAACCTTAGGCACAAAATTTTTCAACTTGAGATTTTCTACGTCGTGATAAATTCTATCAATGCTTCTAGACATATCATCAATCTTATTCAACTTTTCTTCTATCTATTGTGGAAAACCTTTTGAGCATCGATAAATTATTTAATATTATTTCAACATTAGAGGTGTTTCTATTATTATTTTAAGAAGGATTACCATAGGAATTGCCATAATTATTAGAGGAATTTCCAGGAAAAGGCCTAGGATTAAATTCACATCTACAACATCACTATTTTGCTCAATCAAAGTAGACAAAGGCACATCATTAAGATCAATAGGAGCACCTTTATTAGAAACACATTTCACAAGAGTATCAACTTTTTCACTCAAAGTAGAAATTTCTTCAACCGAATTAACTTGTTACTAGTAGGTGCTCTTTCGGTATGCCATTGTGAATAATTTGCCATAATATTATCTAGCAATTTAGTAGCTTCACTGATGTAGGGAGGAACCCTAGGGGCCGATCTTTCACGTTTGGAGAGAATCCCTACGAGGAACACGAAGAACGCGCGGAAGAACACTAGGGAAATCACGGGGGGAAACAAGAGAAACACTCAACCAACACGAATATGATCACACTTGTGCTAGATCCAACGAACACAAAGAGATTCATGGTCCAAATCCAACAAAGGATGATACAAGTGACGGTAGCTCATCTTCGAGAGAGGTCTTGAATCCACGAGGGATCTTCCCGTAAAGGGGTTTTGAATCCATGGTGGATCTTCTCCCAAGAGGCCGCGGTCTCTCACCAGGAGGATATCCGTATGGATGAGCAAAGCTCTATCTCAAATGAGCTAATCCTTTGCTAACCCTAGCTAGGAGGTGGGAGAGGTCTATTTATAGTCTATGTGATTGAAAGGGTAAGTGGCTTCGGCCCAACACACGGGCGGACGCACAGGCGTTAGATGTCCGACAGGTACCGGATGTCTGGAGGCTCGCGAGGGTCTGGTCGTCCGGTGCATGTCGGACGTCCGGTGTTTTTGCTCTGGACAGGTGGCGTCGGACGTCTGGTCGGCGTCGGTCATCCGGGCGCCGGTGAGTGTCGGACGTCCAATGTCTGGCGGTCTGCGCTGTAGGTTGCCTCGGCTGCAGTCGATCTGGCTGGAGGAGTCTCCAGGCGTCGGACGTCCAGAGATCATCGGTCGTCCAGTGGATGTCGGACGTCCGAGCGCTGTAGCTTTCCAGCAGCTCTTCCTCTTGTTCCTCGTGCTTGGTGTCCTCGCCGTCTTGTCCAATGCTCGTAGTTGTTCCATGGCCTTCCTCTTGGTTCCTGGACATGCATAGCACACACGTTTGAGGTAGTAGCCATGTCTCCCATGTGGAAAGTGACGATTCAGAGAGGAGCGAGTTCACCTTGTGTCCAATGGCGTATGTTCGAGGTCTCGTCATATGTCATCTTGGGGTTTGGAGAGTAGTCTGAGTGTACATGGGGATGAACGTGGGATGCTCCGTATCATCTCCCCCCCCCTGGGAAAGATCCGACCTCGAATCATGATCCTCATCACCATAGAAACGGTTGTCGTGGACGGACTTGTAGTTGGACGAAGTTGAAGGCATGGCGCAATCCAAGTAGTCCAAGGTGTCGCCGGAGTGATAGACATGCAAAAAGAGCAAACACAAGCAACAGTCGGAAATACAAAGGTTAGCGCACACGAAGTGTCCATCATGTAAGAATGAGTCCGTGCGGCGAAGTACGTGGCAAGGCACAAGATGCTTATGAAGATGATATAGAATGATATGCAAAGCATTCATGTGGTAATTAGCATGGTGCACAAATCTGCAAATTCTACCATTGTGCAAAATGATGTCATAGAGAGATGGTTTATCAAGAGCATGAACATGGCAATGGATGCTCAAAGTGATTATGTTGTCATGGAATTGATGATGGGCAATATGATCATGATGTATGAATATGCCATCAAGGAAGATCACAACAAATTTGCTAAGGAAATGGACAAGCTCATATATCATGGATGACATGGGAATATGAGATGCAACAAGGCAATCATAATGTGAGTCAATCCATGCATATGGTGCAAACTTGTGGTGAATATGATAAGTCCATCGAGCATGACATGTGGGAGCACAATCAACAATTATGGAGGTGTGAGTGCAATGTGCCAAAGGAGTGTTGATGTACCAATGCTTGATGTTGTGGCATGAGTGGAGTTCCAAAGGTGCATCAATAAGTGCGAGCGCTCCTCAATGTGAAGGTCCATAGAGCCAATCTTCAATGTCGGTCCTCCATCCAATATATGTATCATGTAGACAAGAAGAAGGAAACAACAATGAAAGAATGACCCATCCAATATGCATACTTGAGGATGGCTCAAAGGGAAGGAGTTCACCTTTAGGAGTTTCTCAAGGATGATGGAGTCGCGCATCTTGTATGCCTTCACATAACCAATACGTGTCGTGGTGGTACCGCCTTCTAAATCCTTCAAAATGAAAGAACATGACAAACACTTGGAAAAACAAATGAGGTTAGCGGAAGGGCAAAACCTATCATTTGTGTGGTAAGATACCCAACAAGTGTATGCATCATGCTCATCATAAGAAATGACAAGGGAGTATTGCATAGTATGGAGGCATATGATGCGAGAACAACCAAATGCAATACGCTCAACCAAACAAGCATGCATCACAAGTAAGGTGTCAGAGTCTCCAAGATGAATAAGCATAGTATGGTTGCACTCAATACAAATGGATATGAAAGAGGCAACTAATGGACACACAAGACAATGATCAAGATATATCATGTGAGAGGCATGAGAATATATGTCATCAACCCAAGAAAGCGAGTAATAGTGGAACATGGGCGATGCAACATAGCAAGCAATCATAGCGATCAAGTCAAGCAAGCTAGTAGTGCGAAGATGCAACATACTAGAGGGAAGAATGGCAAGCATGTGATGTGTGCAAATAGTGGGCATGAATAATTCACATGTCGTAGCACAAGCATGAAACCAAGATATGAGAAAGTAGGTTCATGGTGTTGGCAAGAAGTCCTATGTAAATTCTAATGTAACATCATGACTCTCCCAACACAAGAATCAACAATAGCATGAGGCACATGATAAACATGGCAAAAGTAACAAGGATGTCCACCAAGCATGCAAATACACATAGGAATATCATAATGGTGAATCATGGGTAAATGCAAGCAAGGGTCACAATTGCATGGCAAAGTCATGTAAAGAGGCATAACATGCAAAGTGAACACGATAGTATGGGCATAAGGTGACAAGTGGTAGATAGCCCATAGCCGTGTGAGAGCCAAGTAAAAGAGATGCGCGTAGTCCTTGCGCTAAGGGAACGGTGGTAAGGATAGTCCACGGGATCCCAAGTCATCATTGCTCTCAAGAGTTTGTTTCGTCAACTCTTGGGATTGAGAGGTTGACGAGTATATGTGAGTACCTACACAAAACAAAGGCAAAGGGAAAATTGTATGATAGAGGCAAAGGTGTCCTGTCTTTCGATGAGATGATGGATATCGCTTTGGTGGAAGTCGACTTTGACGATCCGACTACGAACGTGCGAGGACGTCGTGCCTTAGCAATTGCTAAACCAACTATGAGAGGTTATTGACCACGCCGGAGCATGATCAACATGACCACGAGGGTCCGTTTCCTATGAGCAAACAAAGAACAAGCACGAAATTGAGATTGCAATCTGGATATTGCGAATATAAGATGAAATCTTTATTGATCAAGGTGGGGTTCTGTGACGCCTTTGTCTGTTCGTTGAACACAAACAAAGTACGTGAAGTTGCAGCTATGGCGAACTTTTAATCTAAACAAAACCCAAAGTCTAAACGACGCCCTAAGGGCTGTATATATGGAGGAAGAGGGGGGAATTTCGTGGCCCTTGGGGAAGGGGTCCGAAACCAAACCTATCTCTTGTTTCCCCACACATACAAACTCTAAAAACAGCCTATACAAAAGTATTTCGAAAATACATGGGCCTGGCACAATAATAAGGTGACGCACCTAGAATAGCCTCTGGACGAAAGTTATGAAGTAGCATCTTGTATATTTTGTCCAAGCTTCATGCACTCATTATGGTGGCTTCAACGTCCTGAAATCATCACTTGTAACTCCGTTTTTGTTCCCCTTGCGCATGCCATCATCTCCATGCTTGCTCTTGCTCCTATATTCATCCTTCTCCAAGCTAGGCCCTTGATTTGTAAGTAAAACAAATGTATCCAATTTAGGCAACATCATATTTTCATGAACATTAGAATCATTACCAAGAAACGAAAGTACCTGGTAATTTAATTGGCGTGCGCGAGCTCTAGTAATTGGTCCAGTATGTATAGCAGCAGGGGCTGTGGGTGTAACAATGGTATTGATGGCCTCATCATCCTCCCCTTCTTGAAATAAAGTCGTCCTCGACTGAAGCTCATCTTCCTCACCCAAATAAGGCTTCAAATCTGCAATGTTAAAAGTGGGACTAACCCAAAATCTGCAGGCAGCTCAAGTTTATATGCATTATCAGTTATTTTCTCTAACATCTTAAAAGGACCATCAGCACGTGGCATTAGCTTTGATTTGCGCAAATTAGGAAATCTATCCTTACGCAAATGTAACCAAACAAGATCTCCAGGTGCAAACACAACATGTTTTCTACCTTTATCTCCAGCAAGTTTATATTTAGCATTCATATGCTCAATGTTTTCCTTAGTTAACTCATGCATTTTAATCAAATCAACACGTTGTTTAGCATCAAAATTAACCTTCTCCGAAGATGGAAGAGGCAACAAATCAATAGGTGCACGAGGTAGGAAACCATACACAATTTCAAAAGGGCACATCTTAGTAGTACAATGCAATGAACTATTATAAGCAAATTCAATATGAGGCAAGCATTCTTCCCACATTTTCTTATTATTCTTCAAAACATCCCTAAGCATAGTAGACAATGTTCTATTGACTACTTCAGTTTGTCCATTAGTTTGGGGGTGACAAGTAGTACTAAAAAGCAGTTTAGTCCCCAACTTAGCCCATAAACATCTGCAAAAGTGGCTAAGAAATTTAGTATCACGATCTGAAACAATAGTATTTGGCACACCATGCAAGTAATTTCACGGAAGAACAAATCAGCAACATTAACAACATCATCACTTTTGTGACATGGTATAAAGTGTGCCATTTTCGAGAATCTATCCACGACAACAAATATGCTATCCCTCCTCTTCTTTGTTCGAGGTAGACCTAAAACAAAGTCCATAGATATATCCTCCCAAGGAACACTAGGTATAGGAAAATGCATATATAAACCATGAGGATTAGGTCGTGACTTAGCTTTTTGACATGTAGTGCAGCAAGCAACAAAGCGCTCAACATCCCGTCTCATCTTTGGCCAAAAGAAATGTGTAGCAAGTACATCCTCCGTCTTCTTCATGCCAAAGTGTCCCATTAGTCCTCCTCCATGCGCCTCCTGCTACAACAAAAGACGAACGGAGCGAGCTGGAACGCATAGCTTGTTAGCACGGATCACAAATCCATCATTAACGACAAACTTGTTTCATGTTCTTCCTTCTTTACAATTCTGCAATACATCTTTAAAATCAGCATCATGCACAAATTGATCTTTGATGGTCTCCAAACCAACTATTTTGAAGTCAAGTTGTGAAAGCATAGTATAGCGACGAGACAATGCATCAGCAATAACATTTTCTTTACCCTTCTTGTGTTTAATGAAATAAGGGAAAGTCTCAATGAATTCAACCCATTTAGCATGTCTACGATTTAGTTTAGCTTGACTTTTAATATGTTTCAAAGATTCATGATCAGAATGTATAACAAATTCTTTGGGCCATAAGTAATGTTGCCATGTTTCTAAAGTCCGAACAAGAGCATATAATTCTTTATCATAACTAGAATAATTCAGACTAGGCCCACTCAATTTTTTAGAAAAGTATGCAACAGGTTTGCCATCTTGTAATCACACACCTCCTAATCCAATTCCACTAGCATCACATTCAAGCTCAAATGTCTTACTAAAATCAGGAAGTTGGAGTAAAGAAGCATGTGTCAACTTATCTTTCAACACAGTGAAGGCTTCTTCCTGTGTGGTACCTCAAACAAAAGGCACATCCTTCTTTGTAAGCTCATTGAGAGGTGCAGCAATGGTGCTGAAATCTCTCACAAAACGCCTATAGAATCCAGCGAGGCCAAGAAAACTCCTCACTTGTGTGACCGTTTTGGGCTGCGGCCAACTCTCAATAGCTTCAATCTTGTCTTTACCAACTTCAATTACCCAAGAAAAGACACTCGGTCAGTGCAAAAGGTGCACTTCCCAAGGTTACCAAACAAACATGCATCACGTAGAGCAATAAAAACAACACGTAAATGTTCCAAATGTTCCTCCAAAGATCTGCTATAAATCAATATCTCATCAAAGTAAACTACCACAAATCGTCCAATGAAAGCACGTAAAACTTCGTTCATTAATCACATGAAAGTACTAGGTGCATTAGTTAACCCAAAAGGCATGACTAACCACTCATATAATCCAAACTTAGTTTTAAATGCTATTTTCCATTCATCCCCCAATTTCATACGAATTTGATGGTATCCACTGCGCAAATCAACTTTGGAGAATATTGTAGAGCCACTCAATTCATCAAGCATATCATCTAGCCTAGGAATAGGATGACGATAACGAATAGTAATATTATTAATGCCTCTACAATCAACACATATACGCGATGTACCATCCTTTTTCGGCACTAGAATAATAGGAACAGCACAAGGACTAAGGGATTCGCGTATATAACCTTTGTCGAGAAGCTCTTGTAATTGACGCATAATCTCCTTCGTCTCCTCTGGATTGGTACGGTATGGTGCACGGTTTGGCAGTGAAGCACCAGGAATTAAGTAATCTAATGCTCAATCCCTCGAATAGGCGGTAATCCCGGTGGCACGTCTTGTGGAAAGATGTCAGCGAACTCCTGCAAAATGTTAGGGACAGCAGGAGGCAAAGAGGAAGGCACGTCCTCGAATGAAAATAATGCCTCTTTGCACACAAAAGCATAGCAAACAGATTTGCTAAAATCTAGCTCATCAATATCAGATTTGGTGGCAAATAAACATGCACTTGTCATTTTAATTTCAGAAGCAACACTAGATGGTTTATTATGAGGCATCATTTGTTGCTCAAATACTTTTGCCACAATCTGATTTTCACTCTTATTCTGCTCCTATTTTGCTTCATTAGCTCTATTAATATCATCTTTCAAAATGGAATCAGGAGTCATAGGAAGCAAAGTAATATTTTTATCCTTATGAACAAGAGTATACTGATTATTTCTACCATGGTGTACAGAATTTTTATCAAATTGCCATGGTCTACCAAGTAATAAGGACCATGCTTGCATAGGTACCACATCACAATCAACATAATCAGCATATGTAGAGATACTAAAATGCATATGAACAGTATGTGTTACCTTAACCTTGCCGTTGTTGTTGAAC
This sequence comes from Triticum aestivum, assembly GCF_018294505.1. Lineage (NCBI taxonomy): Eukaryota > Viridiplantae > Streptophyta > Magnoliopsida > Poales > Poaceae > Triticum > Triticum aestivum. Next base: position 385,606,942 of record NC_057810.1, on the reverse strand, counting down.
CATTGGATGTAGTAAGGATGTGGATGTGGTCTTGTGGTGAGAGAGAGCTTCTCCACCATCTCCATGCTAGCCAAGTTGTTGCAGCTCCCTCCGTCTATGATGACGCGCACAGAACATTCCTTCACAACTCCCTTTGTATGGAACAAATTATGCCTCTGATTTTTCTCAACTTGTGTGACCTACACACTCAAAACACGTTGACCAACTAAACATTCATACATGTCAGCGTCTTCAGGAGCCATGTATTGTGTTCATGATCAGAATCATCTCCACCATGTTCTTCACGTGTAATAAGAGCCAACGTCTCCTCATCATAGTCACTAGCGGACTCATACCCACCATCCTCAGTAGCAAGCATCACACGCTGAGATTTGCATTCTCTCACATAATGACCTCTTCCCTTACAACGATGACAAATAATATCACTTGTGTGCCCAGTTGATGCCATGGAAGAAGAAGAGCTCTGTGTAGGCCCGGCAGGTGCGCTCTTGGCAGATAGTGGTGGTTGTGCCTGCTTTCTTGTATCACCGCTGGAGGTGGCACCTAATGGAGGTGCTGGTGCAGTGGAAGTAGAAGAGGCACGCGGTGTCCCTGATGAAGGTCGACCTGCAGAAAAGTTAGTTCGCGCCAATGCTCGTCGATTCTACACTTCATGTTCAGCTTTACAAGCAAGATGGAATAAACGAGTGATATTAGTATACTCCTTATACTCTAGGATGGTCTGAATCTCTCTATTTAATCCTCCCATAAAACGTGCAAGCATAGGTTCATTCTCCTCAACAATACCACATCTAATCATGCCAGTTTGTAATTCCTGGTAATATTCTTCTACAAAAAAAATTCCTTGTCTCAAACGCTGCAATTTTTTAAGAAATTCACGTTGATAATATGGTGGAACCCAACGAGTACGCATAGCAGTTTTCAAAGCAGCCCAAGTAGCTGGAATAGGATATAATCTACAATGTTCAGACCACCAAACACATGCAAAGTTAGTGAAAGCACAAACAGCAGCAGGAACACGTCTCTCCTCAGGATATTGTAAACATGTAAATCGTTGTTCAGTTTCTAACTCCCAAGTAAGATATATATCAGGAACATATCTACCCTCAAATGATAGAATATTCAATTTCAGTTTTGGAAGATGGTCATGATCTCATACCTAAGGGAGAGCCCTACCATTGTGATTATTTGCATGTGGATGACCTGGTGGTTGTGGTGCTGGTTGTTGCACGTAGTTCTGATTTTGATCAACCTCATCCTCATAATCTCCCGCATAATCATCCTCCGCATAAGCAGCAGGAGCCACAGAAGTATCAACAGCAGCACCAATAGTTTGGCCAGGCTGAAGAAGGAGACGGCTCGCTCGGCGGAGGGCTGTTTCACGATGTGGAGGTAGTTGTTGTTGTTGTTGCAGAGGTACGGTAGGTGCATCCGGTGGAAGACGCGCAAGCAGTTCATTAGATCTGTTATCGAGCTTTGTTTCAAACGTCCTCTCAAGGTCAGTGATCTTCTCCATGGCCTCTTCAAAATTGTTCAGCACATCTTGCACCTAGTCAGTCATCATTTGCTGAAACTTATCATGAAGCTCCTTGTATGTTAAGTTCTCCCAGTCAATCTCGTCGGCTTGTGAACCTGGCATGGTTAGCAGCAATAGAAACACACAAGAATATGATCCTATAGACTACTAACAAGTGGTGGTGGTGGGTGTCACAAATCCGTCAAGAAAAACTCAAATTCTTACCAGTTCTTACCCAGCAGCAGGCGGTGATCGGCAACCATTGTAGTCAAAACTCTCAAAGCTTGGATAGAGCGATTACCAGGGAGAGACAAACACACGACGTAGATGTATGTGGAGATGAAAAGGCTTATAATATGGTAGCAAAAAGGATCAGCAATAATCAATTCAGAGATGCAAAGTTGAATAAATGCTCAACGACGGTACTGTGCTGGTCCTAGGCTAGACCGTGCTAGAGACGCGAGCCCAGAACACTAACAAAATCATGGCGCTGCACGTAAACAAGGGAGAAGCACACTCTGGAATATTTTTTTCGCTCTGTTTTTTTGCGCTCTACTTTTTTTTGCGCTCCTCTTTTTTTTGCGAAAAATCACTATAATGGCGAGTTTCTCAAAACTCTTCCCAGGTCAAACTGACAGGATGGGCACGAAAATTTTTTGACAATTTTTTTCGGAAATCAGGGCAGCGATGACGAAAAAAAATCACTATGATGGCGAGTGTCTCAAAACACTCCCTGGGACCTAAAAATAGGATAGGGAAAAAATATTTTTGGTCGCCGAAATTTTGGCCTAAAAACTGCTCGAGTGTCGAATTGTTTTTTCGTAACCTACTCAGGCAAGGAAACAGGAATAGGAAATTAGATGGATCTCGAAAACGAACCTAATATGCAAGGAACTCGGATTGGTGGTGGATATATGGTGGTGGTATACGGCAGCAGTGGTGGTATATGGCAGCGGTGGTAGTATATGGATATGGATCGGTGGTGGTATATCGATACGAATTGGTGCTGGTATAAGGATACGGATTTAGATCGGTGGTGGTAGGTGGCAGGGGCGATGATGATGGTGCAGTGGCGGCGTGACAACTTATGACCAGAACTCGAAACTCTAAAAGACTAGACGCTAAGACTAGCAACTCGATGCGATGATGCAACCGCAAATTCAACAAAGCAAAATACTGAAAAGACTATGCAAAGGCTCATACTGGTTCGGATAGGATGAACTAACCCTAATTTTCTTTTTGTTCGCTTTTTCGTGGACTATAGGTATGAAGAACAGACTCGATCTAAACTATGAAAAACTGTAAAATCTCACCGAGCAACCTGGAAATCTGATACCAATTCATCGAGGCAAAGGTGTCCCGTCTTTCGATGAGATGATGGATATCACTTTGGTGGAAGTCGACTTTGACGATCCGACTACGAACTTGCGAGGACGTCATGCCTTAGCAATCGCTAAACCAACTCCGAGAGGTTATTGACCACGCCGGAGCATGATCAACCTGACCACGAGGGTCTGTTTCCTGCGAGGAAACGAAGAACAAGCACGAAACTGAGATTGCAATCTAGATATTGCGAATATAATATGAAATCTTTATTGATCAAGGTGGGGTTCTGTGACGCCTTTGTCTGGTCGTTGAACACAAACGAAGTACGCGAAGTTGCAGCTATGCCGAACTTTTAATCTAAACAAAACCCAAAGTCTAAACGACACCCTAAGGGTTGTATATATGGAGGAAGAGGGGGGAATTTCGTGGCCCTTGGGGAAGGGGTCCGAAACCAACCCTATCTCTTGTTTCCCCACACATACGAACTCTAAAAACAACCTATACTCAAGTATTTCAAAAATACATGGGCCTGGCCCAATAATAAGGTGACGCAGCACCTAGAATAGCCTCTGGACGAAAGTTATGAAGTAGCATCTTGTATATTTCGTCCAAGTCTTTATGCACTCATTATGGTGGCTTGAACATCCTGAAATCATCACTTGTAACTCCATTCTTGTTCCCCTTGCGCATGCCATCATCTCCATGCTTGTTCTTGCTCCAATGTTCATCCTTCTCCAAGCTAGGCCCTTCATTTATAAGCAAAACAAATGTATCCAATTTAGGTAGCATCATATTCTCATGAACATTAGAATCATTACCAAGAAACGAAAGTACCTGATAATTTAATTGGCATGCGCGAGCTCTAGTAATTGGTCAAGTATGTATAGCAGCAGGGGTGATAGGGGCAAACATGTCCCGATGTTTCGATGAGATAGCTATCGCTTTCTGTGGGAGTCGACTTTGACGATCCGACTACGAACGTGCAAAACGTCGCGCCTTAGCAATCACTAAACCAACTTCCGAGGGGTTAGTGACCATGCCGGAGCACAATCAACCTGACCACGAGGGTCTATTTCCTGCGATCAAATGAAGAACAAGCAAGAAACTGAGATTGCAATCTGGATATTGCGAATAAAAGAGGAAAGCTTTATTAATGAAGGTGGGGTTCTGTGATGCCTTGGTCTGTTCGTTGAACACAAACGAAGTGCGCGAAGTTGCAGCTATGGCGAACCTTTAATCTAAATAAACCCAAAGTCTAAACGACGCCCTAAGGGCTGTATATATGGAGGAAGAGGGGGGGGGGGATTTCGTGGCCCTTGGAGGATGGGTCCGAAACCAACCCTAACTCTTGTTTCCCCACACATACGGACTCTAAAAATAGCCTATACTTAAGTATTTCAAAAATACATGGGCCTGGCCTAATAATAAGGTGACGCAGCACCTAGAATAGCCTCTAGACAAAATTTATGAAGTGGCATCTTGTATATTTCGTCCAAGGCTTCATGACTACTTATGGTGGCTTCAAAGTCCTGAAATCATCACTTGTAACTCTATTCTTGATCCCCTTGCGCATGCCATCAACTCCATGCGTGTTCTTGCTCCAATGTTCATCCTTCTCCAAGCTAGGCCCTTCATTTGTAAGCAAAACAAATGTATCCAATTTAGGCAGCATCATATTCTCATGAACATTAGAATCATTACCAAGAAACGAAAGTACCTGGTAATTTAATTTGCGTGCGCGAGCTCTAGTAATTGGTCAAGTATATGTAACGGTAGGGGTTGTGGGTGTAACAATGGTATTGATGGCCTCATCATCCTCCCCTTCTTGAAATGAAGTCGTCCTCGACTGAAGCTCATCTTCCTCACCCAAATAAGGCTTCAAATCTGCAATGTTAAAAGTGGGACTAACCCCAAAATCTGCAGGCAGCTCATGTTTATATGCATTATCATTTATTTTCTCTAACATCTTAAAAGGACCATCAGCACGTGGCATTAGCTTTGATTTGCGCAAATCAGGAAATCTATCCTTACGCAAATGTAACCAAACAAGATCTCCAGGTGCAAACACAACATGTTTTCTACCTTTATCTCCAGCAAGTTTATATTTAGCATTCATATGCTCAATGTTTTCCTTAGTTAACTCATGCATTTTTAAAATCAATTCAACATGTTGTTTAGCATCAAAATTAACCTTCTCCGAAGATGGAAGAGGCAACAAATCAATAGGTGCACGAGGTAGGAAACCATACACAATTTCAAAAGGGCACATCTTAGTAGTAGAATGCAATGAACTATTATAAGCAAATTCAATATGAGGCAAGCATTCTTCCCACATTTTCTTATTATTCTTCAAAACAGCCCTAAGCATAGTAGACAATGTTCTATTGACAACTTCAGTTTGTCCATCAGTTTGGGGGTGACAAGTAGTACTAAAAAGCAGTTTAGTCCCCAACTTAGCCCATAAACATCTCCAAAAGTGGCTGAGGAATTTAGTATCACGATCTGAAACAATAGTATTTGACACACCATGCAAGCGAATAATTTCCCGAAAGAACAAATCAGCAACATTAACACCATCATCGCTTTTATGACATGGTATAAAGTGTGCCATTTTCGAAAATCTATCCACGACAACAAATATGCTATCCCTCCCCTTCTTTGTTCGAGGTAAACCTAAAACAAAGTCCATAGATATATCCTCCCAGGGAACACTGGGTACAGGAAAAGGCATATATAAACCATGAGGATTGAGTCGTGACTTAGCTTTTTGACATGTAGTGCAGCGAGCAACAAAACGCTCAACATCCCGTCTCATCTTTGGCCAAAAGAAATGTGTAGCAAGTACGTCCTCCGTCTTCTTGACGCCAAAGTGTTCCATTAATCCTCCTCCATGCGCCTCCTGCAACAACAAAAGACGAACAAAGCTACCAGGAATGCATAGCTTGTTAGCACGGAACACAAAGCCATCATTAATAACGAACTTGTTCCATGTTCTTCCGTCTTTACAATTCTGCATTACATCTTTAAAATCAGCATCATGCACATATTGATCTTTGATGGTCTCCAAACCAAATATTTTGAAGTCAAGTTGTCAAAGCATAGTATAGCGACGAGACAAAGCATCAGCAATAACTTTTTCTTTACCCTTCTTGTGTTTAATGACATAAGGGAAAGTCTCAATGAATTCCACCCATTTAGCATGTCTACGATTCAGTTTAGCTTGACTTTTAATATGTTTCAAAGATTCATGATCAGAATGTATAACAAATTCTTTGGGCCATAAATAATGTTGCCATGTCTTTAAAGTCCGAACAAGAGGATATAATTCTTTATCATAAGTAGAATAGTTTAGACTAGGCCCGCTCAATTTTTCAGAAAAGTATGCAACAGGTTTGCCATCTTGTAATAACACACCTCCTAATCCAATTCAACTAGCATCACATTAAAGCTCAAAAGTCTTATTAAAATCAGGAAGTTGGAGTAAAGGAGCATGTGTCAACTTATCTTTCAATACCGTGAAGGCTTCTTCTTGTGCGGTACCCCAAACAAAAGGCACATCCTTCTTTGTAAGCTCGTTGAGAGGTGCAGCAATGGTGCTGAAATCTCTCTCAAAACGCCTATAGAAACCAGCGAGGCCAAGGAAACTCCTCACTTATGTGACCGTTTTGGTCTGCGGCCAGCTCTCAATAGCTTCAATCTTGGCTTTATCAACTTCAATTCCCTGTGGAGTAACAACATAGCCAAGAAAAGATACTCGGTCGATGCAAAAGGTGCACTTCCCAAGGTTACCAAACAAACGTGCATCACGTAGAGCAATAAAAATAGCACGTAAATGTTCCAAATGTTCTTCCAAAGATTTGCTATAAATTAGTATATCATCAAAATAGACTACCACAAATCGTCCAATGAAAGCACGTAAAACTTCATTCATTAGTCTCATGAAAGTACTAGGCACATTAGTTAACCCAAAAGGCATGACTAACCACTCATATAAACCAAACTTAGTTTTAAATGTTGTTTTCCATTCATCACCCAATTTCATACGAATTTGATGGTATCCACTACGCAAATAAACTTTGGAGAATATTGTGGAGCCACTCAATTCATCAAGCATATCATCTAGCCTAGGAATAGGATGACGATAATGAATAGTAATATTATTAATGCCTCTACAATCAACACACATACGCGACGTACCATCCTTTTTAGGCACTAGTATAATAGGAACAGCACAAGTACTAAGAGATTCGCGTATATAACCTTTGTCAAGCAGCTCGTGTACTTGACGCATAATCTCCTTCGTCTCCTCTAGATTGGTATGGTATGGTGCACGGTTGGGTAGCGATGCACCGGGAATTAAGTCAATTTGATGCTCAATCCCTCGAATATGTGGTAATCCCGGTGGCATGTCTTGTGGAAAGACGTCAGCGAACTCCTGCAAAATGTTAGTGACAGCAGGGGCAAAGAGGAAGGCACGTCCTCGAATGAAAATAATGCCTCTTTGCACACAAAAGCATAGCAAACAGATTTGCTAAAATCTTGCTCATCAATATCAGATTTGGTGGCAAGTAAACATGCACTTTTCAATTTAATTTCAGAAGCAACAGTAGATGGTTTATTATTAGGCTTCATTTGTTGCTCAAATTCTTTTGCCACAATCTGATTTTCACTCTTATTTTTCACCTATTTTGCTTTATTAACGCTATTAATATCATATTTCAAAATGGAATCAAGAGTCATAGGAAGCAAAGTAATATTTTTATCCTTATGAACAAGAGTATACTGATTGTTTCTACCATGGTGTACAGAATTTTTATCAAATTTCCATGGTCTACCAAGTAATGAGGAACATGCTTGCATAGGTACCACATCACAATCAACATAATCAGCATAAGTGGAGATACTAAAATGCACACGAACAGTACGTGTTACCTTAACCTTGCCGCTGTTGTTGAACCATTGGATGTAGTAAGGATGTGGATGTGGTCTTGTGGTGAGAGATAGCTTCTCGACCAAGTTGTTGCAACTCCCTCCAACTATGATCACGCGAACTGAACGTTCCTTCACAACTCCCTTTGTATGGAACAAATTATGCCTCTGATTTTGCTCAGCTTGTGTAACCTGCACACTCAAAACACATTGACCAACTAAACATTCATACCTGTCAGCATCTTCAGGAGCCATGTATCGTGTCTCATGATGAGAATCGTCTCCACCGTGTTCTTCACGTGTAATAAGAGCCAAAGTCTCCTCATCATAGTCACTAGCGGACTCATACCCACCATCCTCAGTAGCAATCATCACACGCTGAGATTTGCATTCTCTCCCAAAATGTCCTCTTCCCTTACAACAATGACAAATAATATCACTAGTGTGCCCTGTTGATGCCATGGAAGAAGATGAACTCTGTGCAGGCCCGATAGGTGTGCTCTTGGCAGATAATGGTGGTTGTGCCTGCTTCCCTGTATCACGGCTGGAGGTAACAGCTGATGGAGGTGTCAGTGCAGTAGAATGTGTGGAAGTAGAGGATGCACGCGGTGTCCGTGATGAAGGTCGACCTGCAGAAAAGTTAGTCCGCGCCAATGCCTGTCGATCCTGCACTTCACGTTCAGCTTTATAAGCAAGATGGAATAAACGAGTGATATTATTATAATCCTTATACTCTAGAATGGTCTGAATCTCTCTATTTAATCCACCCATAAAACTTGCAAGCATAGCTTCATTCTCCTCAACAATACCATATCTAATCAAGCCAGTTTGTAATTCCTGATAATATTCTTCTACAGAATTTTTTCCTTGTCTTAAGCGCTGCAATTTTTGAAGTAATTCACGTTGATAATATGGTGGAACCCAACGAGTACGCATAGCAGTTTTCAAAGCAGCCCAAGTAGCTGGAACAGGATAAAATCTACAATGTTCAGACCACCAAACACATGCAAAGTTAGTGAAAGCACAAACAACAGCAGGAACACGTCTCTCCTAAGGATATTGTAAACATGTAAATCATTGTTCAGTTTCTAACTCCCAAGTAAGATATATATCAGGAACATATCTACCCTCAAATGGTGGAATATTCAATTTCAGTTTAGGGAGATGGTCATGATCTCGTACCTGAGGGGGAGCCCTAACATTGCCATTATTTGCATGTGGACGACCTGGTGGTTATGGTGCTGGTGGTTGCACATAGTTCTGATTTTGATCAACCTCATCCTCGTAATCTCCCGCATAATCATCCTCCTCCCCATCAGTAGCAGGAGCCACAATATTATCAACAGCAGCACCAACAGTTTGGCCAGGCTGAAGAGGAACACGGCTCGCTCGGCGAAGGGCTATTTCGCGATGTGGAGGTAGTCGTCGTCGTTGTTGTTGTTGTTGTTGTTGTTGTTGTTGTTGTTGTTGTTGTTGTTGTTGTTGTTGTTGTTGTTGTTGTTGTTGTTGTTGTTGTTGCAGAGGTACGGCAGGTGCAGCCGGTGGTGGAAGACGCGCAAGCAGTTCATTAAATCTGTTATCGAGCTTTGTTTTGAACGTCTTCTCAAGGCCAGTGATCTTCTCCATGGCCTCTTCAAAATTGTTCAGCACATCTTGCACCTGTTCAGTCATCATTTGTTGAAACTTATCATGAAGCTCTTGTTCATTAAGGTCTCCCAGTCAATCTCGTCGGCTTGTGATCCTGGCATGGTTAGCAGCAATAGAAACACACAAGTATAAGATCCTACAGACTACTAACAAGTGGTGGTGGTGGTGGGTGTCACAAATCCGTCAAGCAAAACTCAAATTCTTACCAGTTCTTACCCAGCAGCAGGCGGTGATCAGCAACCGATGTAGTCAAAACTCTCAAAGCTTGGATAAAGCGATTACCAGGGAGAGTCAAACGCACGATGTAGATGTATGTGGAGCTGGGAAAGCTTATAATATGGTAGCAAAAATGGTCAGCAATAATCAATTCAGATATGCAAAGTGGAATAAACGCTCAACGATGGTATTGTGCTGGTCCTAGGCTAGACTGTACTAGAGACGCGAGCCTAGAACACTAACAAAATCACGGCGCTGCACGTAAACAAGGGAGGAGCACACTCTGATTTTTTTTTTTTTTTACTTCTTTTTGCACTTTTTCCTCTCTTTTTTTGCTCCGCAACAATTTTTTTTCGAAAAAGTCTACAAATGTCCTAAAAACTGATTAGCCAGAATTTTCCAGACTTTGTTTTTTTAAACTGGAACTATTTTTCTTCTGCGGATGGCTCGAAAGTTGGGGAGTCCTGCTCTGTCACGACTCGGAGTACCGTGTGATCTGGAAATCGGAACAAAGTAACAATTACTGGACTCGGACTAGGACTGGTGGCGGAGATGAATCTGGTGGAAACTCGGACTGGTGGCGGATATATGCAGGGCGGTGGAACACGGACTGGTGGCGAATCTGTGATGGAGGTGGACTCGGATTAGCGTGATGGCGGTGGATATGTGGTATATGGGAGCGGTGATGACGATGGTGGTATATGGCAACGGTGATGACGATGGTGGTATATGGCAGCGGTGATGATGATGGTGGTATATGGCAGCGGTGATGACGATGGTGCGGCGGCGGCGTGACAACTTGTGAGCAAAACTCGAAACTCTAAAGCACTAGACTCTAGGACCAGCAACTTGACAGGACGATGCAACCGCAACTTCAACAAAGCAAATACCAAAAAGATTATGCAAAGGCTCATATTGGTTCGGATAAGATGAACTAACCCTAAATTTTATTTGGCTTTTTCGTGGACTATAGGTATGAAGAACAGATTCGATCTAAACTACGAAAAACTGTAAAATCTCACCGAGCAACCTGGAAATCTGATACCACTTGATAGGGGCAAAGGTGTCCCGATGTTTCGATGAGATAGCAATCGTTTTTTGTGGGAGTCGACTTTGGCGATCCAACTACGAACGTGCAAAGATGTCGTGCCTTAGCAATCGCTAAACCAACTTTCGAGGGGTTATTGACCATGCCGGAGCACAATCAACCTGACCACGAGGGTCTATTTCCTGCGAGCAAACGAAGAACAATCAAGAAACTGAGATTGCAATTTGGATATTGCGAATAAAAGAGGAAAGCTTTATTAATGAAGGTGGGGTTCTGTGACACCTTGGCCTAGTCGTTGAACACAAATGAAGTACGCAAAGTTGCAGCTATGGCGAACTTTTAATCTAAACAAAACCCAAAGTCTAAACGACGCCCTAAGGTCTGTATATATGGAGGAAGAGGGGGGAATTACGTGGCCCTTGGAGGAGGGGTCCGAAACCAACCATATCTCTTGTTTCCCCACACATACGAACTCTAAAAACAGCCTATACAAAAGTATTTCGAAAATACATGGGCCTGGCCCAATAATAAGGTGACGCAACACCTAGAATATCCTCTAGACGAAATTTATGAAGTGGCATCTTGTATATTTCGTCCAAGGCTTCATGCACTCCTTATGGTGGCTTCATAGTCCTGAAATCATCACTTGTAACTCTGTTCTTGATCCCCTTGCGCATGCCATCAACTCCATGCATGTTCTTGCTCCAATGTTCATCCTTCTCCAAGCTAGGCCCTTCATTTGTAAGCAAAACAAATGTATCCAATTTAGGCAGCATCATATTCTCATGAACATTAGAATCATTACCAAGAAACGAAAGTACCTGGTAATTTGATTGGCGTGCGCGAGCTCTAGTAATTGGTCCAGTATATGTAACAGTAGGGGTTGTGGGTGTAACAATGGTATTGATGTCCTCATCAAGGTGTTGTTGGTGTAACAATGGTATTGATGTCCTCATCATTGTATGTGCGTGATATATATACACATCATCTATCATGATGCGCACGTGCATGTGTCGGTTAGCACAAAATATCCAATGCTCAAATAAATGAGATGCGTGATATACAAACATGTCATCCATCATGAGAGGTTTGTTATTATGTATCGCATAATGGAGATTCAAAGAATGTAATGCATCATGAGAAATATCTAGAGCATTGTTATTCATGGAATGCATATGGTGCACACAATTATGGGAATCATGCAAAGTATGAAATGCATCAAGATCTCCTAATATGCATGAGAAAACTATGGGGGGTATCCTCATGAGCATGAGTAGCAACATCACATGTTGAATATTAACAACATCCAAAACAATGCATATTTGGAACAATGTGATCATGGCATGGCATAGTAGATGAATTGCGCAAATCATGTAAAGGAAGCATGGCAATATCATCACATGAAAAACAAAAGCCAATGGCCATCATCTCGTCATCTATGCCATAAGTGCCAATCAGATTGATTTTAATGGGTCATGCATAGTTACTATGTTGAGATTGTGATGAAACAATATGGGAGATCTCACTCATATCATATGACAAGTTCAAAGGATTGTCAAACATGATGTGACCAATAGAATTTTCACATGATATCCTATGGAGCATAGCATCACAACTAGGCAACTCAACATGCTCATCCTCATATTCATCATAAATAGGTAAGTCAAGGCATGAAGAAGTCTCACTAGCATGAAGCATGGGAATAGGTGGGTCAACATCATGGGAGCAATTGATGTCAAGAGAGTCCACTAGCGGGACAAGAGAAGCACCATCATCTATGTTACCTTTGGAGCATCACTCATGTGTTGTAGGTGAGTTGTCAAAGATCCACTGGTTGTCATCTTCATCTTGATGGAACCATGTGGGGGTGCATCATTATCCACCATGGCCATCGGTGTCTCCATTGGAGGGATGGACTCGTCGAGGATAGGCGTGTCATCATGTAGGAGACCTAGCACCAAAGAAGAAAACAAACTAGGAGTAGAGGTTAAGTCGTTAGAAATCATAGTGGCCTCACATGCCGTGTCAACTAACTCACTCACCAAGTGTTGTGGCTCACTCACTCCCTCTTGGATGCTCTCACTCATATGGTTGGTGGAGTCACTCAAATGGCGTTCAACCTGACATAGGATGTGTGGCATGCTCTCATGTGTGGGGCTAGTGGTCGTCACACTCATCCTCTCATAGGAAATGCTCTCAATGTCACGTATGGTGGAGTCCCTCATGTCACTCATGGGGTAGTGGCTCTCCTCACATGGCACTTGGGGCATCTCGACATATGTGGGTGTCGCAGAGATGTAGGTGCAAATGTCTCCATGCGCGGTCGCGTAGCTTGACTCGGAGTATGAGTCTAATATGGGCGTCGTCTTCATGTTGTTGAAGAGGTTCGCGCTCGTCACCGTAGTCGAAGGGGATTGCCCTTGCTCGACCGTCTTGTCACCGTCTTGGTGTGGGAGGCCCGTATGATGTGGCACCTAGTAGCTCGTCTCCATGACCGAAGGGAATTTCCCATGCTCGGCCATCTTCCATGAGGGGCTTCCGAAGATGGAAGTGTCGCCCTCGCTCGTATGTGGTCGCCTTGGACTTGGTGAAGTCGTTGTAGGCATACTCGTGGCCCTTGGAGGAGGGGACCGAAACCAACCCTATCTCTTGTTTCCCCACACATACGAACTCTAAAAACAGCCTATACAAAAGTATTTCAAAAATACATGGGCCTGGCCCAATAATAAGGTGACGCGGCACCTAGAATAGTCTCTAGATGAAATTTATGAAGTGGCATCTTGTATATTTCGTCCAAGGCTTCATGCACTCCTTATGGTGGCTTCAAAGTCCTGAAATCTTCACTTGTAACTCTGTTCTTGATCGCCTTGCGCATGCCATCAACTCCATGCATGTTCTTGCTCCAATGTTCATCCTTCTCCAAGCTAGGCCCTTCATTTGTAAGCAAAACAAATGTATACAATTTAGGCAGCATCATATTCTCATGAACATTAGAATCATTACCAAGAAACGAAAGTACCTGGTAATTTAATTGGCGTGCGCGAGCTCTGGTAATTGGTCCAGTATGTGTAACAGTAGGGGATGTGGGTGTAACAATGGTATTGATGTCCTCATCAAGGGGTTGTTGGTGTAACAATGGTATTGATGTCCTCATCATTGTATGTGCGTGATATATGTACACATCATCTATCATGATGCGCACGTGCATGTGTCGGTTAGCACAAAATATCCAATGCTCAAATAAATGAGATGCGTGATATACAAACATGTCATCCATCATGAGAGGTTTTTTAATATGTATCGCATAATGGAGATTCAAAGAATGTAATGCATCATGAGAAATATCTAGAGCATTGTTATTCATGGAATGCATATGGTGCACGCAATTATGGGAATCATGCAAAGTATGAAATGCATCAATATCTCCTAATATGTATGAGGAAACTATGGGGGGTCTCCTCATGAGCATGAGTAGCAACATCACATGGAGAATATTGACAACATCCAAAACAATGCATATTTGGAACAATGTGATCATGGCATGGCATAGTAGATGAATTGCGCAAATCATGTAAAGGAAGCATGGCAATATCATCACATGAAAAACAAAAGCCAATGGCCATCATCTCGTCATCTATGCCATAAGTGCAAATCGGATTGATTTTAATGGGGCATGCATAGTTACTATGTTGAGATTGTGATGAAACAATATGGGAGATCTCACTCATAGCATATGACAAGTTCAAAGGATTATCAAACATGATGTGACCAATAGAATTTCCACATGATATCCTATGGAGCATAACATCACAACTAGGCAACTCAACATGCTCATCATCATATTCATCATAAATAGGTAAGTCAAGGCATGAAGAAGTCTCACTAGCATGAAGCATGGGAATAGGTGGGTCAACATCATGGGAGCAATTGATGTCAAGAGAGTCCACTAGCGGGACAAGAGAAGCACCATCACCTATGTTACCTTTGGAGCATCACTCATGTGTTGTAGGTGAGGTGTCAAAGATCCACTCGTTTCCATCTTCATCTTGATGGAACCATGTGGGGGTGCATCATTATCCACCATGGCCATCGGTGTCTCCATTGGAGGGATGGACTCATCGAGGATAGGCGTGTCATCATGTAGGAGACCTAGCACCAAAGAAGAAAACAAACTAGGAGTAGAGGTTAAGTTGTTAGAAATCATAGTGGCCTCACATGCCGTGTCAACTAACTCACCAAGTGTTGTGGCTCACTCACTCCCTCTTGGATGCTCTCACTCATATGGTTGGTGGAGTCACTCAAATGGCGCTCAACCTCACATAGGATGTCTGGCATGCTCTCATGTGTAGGGCTAGTGGTGGTCACACTCATCCTCTCATAGGAAATGCTCTCAATGTCACGTATGGTGGAGTCCCTCATGTCACTCATGGGGTAGTGGCTCTCCTCACATGGCACTTGGGGCATCTCGACATATGTGCGTGTCGCAGAGATGTAGGTGCAAATGTCTCCATGCGCGGTCGCGTAGCTTGACTCAGAGTATGAGTCTAATATGGGCGCCGTCTTCATGTTGTTGAAGAGGTTCGCGCTCGTCGCCGTAGTCGAAGGGGATTGCCCTTGCTCGACCGTCTTGTCACCGTCTTGGTGTGGGAGGCCCATATGATGTGGCACCTCGTAGCTCGTCTCCATGACCGAAGGGAATTTCCCATGCTCTGCCATCTTCCTTGAGGGCCTTCCGAAGATGGAAGTGTCGCCCTCGCTCGTATGTGGTCGCCTTGGACTTGGTGAAGTCGTTGTAGGCATACTCGTGGAAAGTAGGCAAAGATGTAGTACGTCCAAAGGCGAAGATGCCATGAGAACACTTGGCGAAGGTGCCGAAGTGGTTGGTTTAGCCGTAACTCCGTCTTAGTGGTGCTCGTCTCGCGGTCTTCTCGTTTGCTCATGAAGCTTGGACTTGGCGTGAAGTAGGGCTTGTTGGGACTTGTGCATTTGCGCTTGTGGAGCATCTTCATGATGATGTTGTTGTTGTCGTGCTTGAGCTCATAGTAGATGTCGTTCGTCGTCGTCGTGCACATGATGGTTGTACGTGACTTGCCCTTCATGACAATGTGGATCACGAACGTGATGGTGGTCGCCATGTAGTTGTGGACGAGGACGATTTGCACTTGCATCATTTTCGCGCTCCGAAGACTTGTGGCTTGGATGTCGCCGCCTTGAAGATGATGAAGGGGAAGAAGACTTGATCAAGCCCCAAATCTCCTCCATCCTTGCATCTTGCTCCTGTTTTTGTGCGGAAAGCTTCTTGTCGATGTATTCCCTTTTCCTTGCTTCGGAGTGACGAATGTTGATGGAGATGTTCTCGATGCGCTCTCGCAATCT
The DNA here is from genome assembly GCF_018294505.1 of Triticum aestivum. Taxonomy (NCBI): domain Eukaryota; kingdom Viridiplantae; phylum Streptophyta; class Magnoliopsida; order Poales; family Poaceae; genus Triticum; species Triticum aestivum. Next base: position 385,590,884 of record NC_057810.1, on the reverse strand, counting down.
TGATTATGCGTCTTGCATTTGTCGTTGTAGATCGAAGATGGACGCTTTGGAGATGTAGTTGTTCACGCCGTCGTTGTTGTCGTACACCGGAGAGGAAATGCCTTGCCTATCCATCACAAGACTCGAGCAAATATGAGTGGGAGAAAGAGAAGAACTAGACCAAATGTACCTTGACAAGTGTTGAAAATGGATCAATGATCACACAAATGTGTAACAAGGAAATAGCACAATTGGTACCAATTCTTGTCGGTTCTCACACCTACACAAGTAAGGCTTACGGTGGAGCTCGGTGAGGATAGTGGCACAAAAAAAATGTTGCAAAATGTTAGCAAGAGTCAATAATGTTGAAAAAGATTCATAAATTCGCAAGCTAAACAAGTAGACCAATAGCAATATGTGGCACACAGAAACGCACACACGGATAGATAAATGGGGTCGTGCAACCAAGGAATGAGCACAAAATATGGAATCCACTGAAAATGCTCGTGTTGCACAACTCAAGAGAGACGCTAGCACGATTGCTCAATAGGCAGATACGACACTTGTGCACAACCTATAAGATGCAAAATGGATAAACTTTCTATCCCAAGTATGCTATGTATGTATGGTTCCCGGTGTTTCTCTCAAGATGATCCAAGATGATCGGATATGACAATCTTATATGCAATGTGGTATGATGCTATGGCACTTTCTTACAAGCTTCTTTGCTCTCTTTCTTTTTCTTAAAAGCTTTATTTCTTTTTTTTGTATGGCCACTTTTGCACAATGCACAAACCAAGATAGCAATAGTGTATATGCGGGAACAAACTTGTGACACAAGATATGATACGAATATATGCACCACGATGATATGGTATGTATGCTATGGGAAGTATGATCACTAATGTGCACAAGTAACATTGCCGGCAATACTCAAATGGCTAGTCTCGATAGGTAAGTAATGCAAAATGGGCTAGGGGTTATCAATGCAATTTGCAAGGGGAATATACAATGGTGTCGTCGAGGTTACCGTCTTTTGCGATGATGAGTGGCGGTGTTCTTGATGTAGATACCAAGATGATGGAGACTCGTCCCTAAGTAGCCGAAACACCTTAGGAAATGGAAAAACCGCAAACTCAAAATGTCAAATGACAAATGTCAAATGGTGGTAGCGGAAAGCGGTGGTGGTTTTGCACTAGGCAATGCGGAAGTGGGATGATGGGTTATGCGAGTCAATGTTGAAGTTGCCGTCCCTAAGTAGTCAAAACACCTTAGGTGACACAAACCACAACTCAAACAAGCTCAAACAAAATTGGGTTATGTTGGGGTGGCGGAATATATGGTGGGTAAGCCTATGCGGAAGTGGTGGTGGTGGTTGATGAAGAAGCAATCGTCCCTAAGTAGCCGAAACACCTTAGGAGACTCGAATCACTACTCAAGCAACCACTAATGCTATGGCAAGCAAAATTGGTTATGTTGCGGAAGTCGGTGGTGGCTATGCGGATGATATGGTGGAAGGCCTAGGCAAACTTGCCAAATTTTCGAAAATTTGATGCACTCAAATGGTGTTGGTAGTATTTTTGTGGGATAGGGGATGTCAAGAGCTTCAAAATGAGCTATAGAACGTCAAAATCGGAGTTTAGATGAATTAGTTATGGACAAAACAAAAACCAGCCGAAGTCTGAAACTACAGGTTACGGACGTCCGTAAATGGACTGATGTCCGGTCGCCGGACGTCCGGTCGGGTCGGAAATTCGTAAATTCGGTTCGGGTTAGGGGTTCCGGTCGTCCGGGTCGGACGTCCGGTCGTTCCTGGGGCTCCGGACGTTCGTAAAACGCTGGTCGTCCGGTGGGTTGGAGTCAACGCGAAATCCGCGATCCGGACGCGATTTTGAGCGGAAAATGGAGATTTCGGGGTTAAAATTGACGAGATTTCGTGGATGAAAGATGGGGAAACTTGGCGAGATGCTAGATCCACTCGAAACCAAGCAAATCCAGGGATCAAAATCAACGAAACATCATCAAACCAACAAATCACAAAAAAAAATTGGGGCTATTTTTGGTGGGGATTTTCGAATTTAGGGAAGAACACAACAAAACTGGGCTAGAAAAGGAGGCGTAGGGGCTCCAAAAACGTGATCAACGTGGCTCATGATACCAAGATGATGTAGGGCGGAACCCTAGGGGCCGATCTTTCACGTTTGGAGATGATCCCTACAAGGAACACGAAGAACGCACGGAAGAACACGAGGGAAATCACGGGGGAAAACGAGAGAAACACTCAACCAACACAAATATGATCACACATGTGCTAGATCCAAGGAACACAAAGAGATTCACGGTCCAAATCCAACAAAGGACGATACAAGTGGCGGTAGCTCATCTCCGAGAGGAGGTCTTGAATCCACGAGGGATCTTCCCGTAAAGGGGTCTTGAATCCATGGTGGATCTTCTCCGAAGAGGCCGCGGTCTCTCACGAGGAGGAGATCCGTATGGATGAGCAAAGCTCTATCTCAAATGAGCTAATCCTTTGCTAACCCTAGCTAGAAGGTGGGAGAGGTCTATTTATAGTCTAAGTGAATGAAAGGGTAAGTGGCTTAGGCCCAACACACGGGCGGACGCACAGGCGTCGGATGTCCGACAGGTACCGGATGTCTGGAGGCTCGCGAGGGTCCGGTCGTCCGGTGCATGTCGGACATCCGGCGTTTTGGCTCTAGACAGGTGGCGTCGGACGTCTGGTCGGCATCGGTCGTCCGGGCGCTGGTGAGTGTCTGACTTCCAGTGTCTGGCGGTCGTGCAGGCGCTGTAGGTTGCCTCGGCTGCAGTCGATCTGGCTGGAGGAGTCTCGAGGCATCGGACGTCCGGAGATCGTCAGTCGTCCGGTGGTTGTCGGACGTCCGAGCGCTGTAGCTTTCCAGCAGCTCTTCCTCTTGTTCCTCGCGCTTGGTGTCCTCGCTGTCTTGTCCAATGCTCGTAGCTGCTCCATGGCCTTCCTCTTGGTTCCTGGGCATGCATAGTACACACGTTTGAGGTAGTAGCCATGTCTCACATGTGGAAAGTGACGATTCGGAGAGGAGCGAGTTCACCTTGTGTCCAATGGCGTATGTTCGAGGTCCCGTCATATGTCCTCTTGGGGTTTGGAGAGTAGTCGGAGTGTACATGGGGATGAACGTGGGATGCTCCGCATCATTGACCCAAAGTAATTTCCATAAAATTTTCCATAATACTATTGCGAGGCAAAGAAGAAAACAATTTTTTTGCACGGTCCCGCAAAGAGAACGAAAATAATTTCAACTTCACAATATCATTGTCCACATCTTTTTTCTTTTCAATATTGCATAATTCTATGATTGTGTTTAGATGCGACGCAACATCCTCATTAGGAGTACCAGAAAACTGATCATTCATAACAAGATTCAACAAAGCAGCATTAATATCACAAGATTCCGTACTAGTGGCGAGAGGAGCAATCAGAGTGCCAATCAAATCATTATTATCGGTATTGGAAAAATCACACAGTTCGGTATTTTCTTGAGACATCGCAACTATGCAAACAAGAACGCAAACAAAAATAGATCTGGCGAGAAAACGGCGGAGGAAAAAGAGGGCGAGTAAAATTGCAAATTATTGTGAAGTGGGAGAGATGAAAATGAAAGGCAAATTGCAAATAATGTAAACTGCAAGGAGATGAGATTTGTGATTAGGAACCTGATAGATGTTGATGATGTCTCCCCAGCTACGGCGCCAGAAATTCCTTTTGATGTCGCTTGAACTACGTCGGTATTTCCTCAAAGAGGAAGGGATGATGCAGCATAGCTACAGTAGGTATTTCCCTCAGTTATGAAACCAAGGTATCAATCAGTAGGAGAACCAAGCAACACTATGTAGATGATACCTGCACACACAGAACAAATACTTGCAACCCGACACGAAAGAGGGGTTTTCAATCCCTCCACAGTAAAAAGATAAACTAATTTGTGGTTGATTGGATAAATAGATCTCGATAAAACATGAAATAAAATAAGTAACAAAAAATTGCAGCAGGGTATTTTTGGGTTTTTGGAATAATAGATCAGGAAATAAATAATAGATCCGAGTGTCATCCCTGGATCAGTAATGCTGACACACACAGTACACAAGGAATTATAGTAGAGTTCAATCACACACTTATTACATCAAGGTCCTCATAAAGAGTATGATTTCACAAATAATATGGTTGAAAGCCATCTAGACTAAATAACTGCTGAAGCTTCGAAGGTAAATGAGTCCATCAACTCCAATGGCATAGCTGAGTGCATGACAACGACCTATCACATGTTATTCGTCGTCTGAGAAGTCTGCAACATGAGACGTTGCAGCCGTGTAGGTCAGCACATTGAATATGCTGGCAGAGTTACACTGTAAAGCAATAAATGCAAGAACTACATCTACATGCAATATTTGGCTGGTGGAGGCTCTAAGTTTAAGGTTTTGCATAAAGCTAGTTTTTCTCTACAACAAAGGAATAAATTTATTTACTACTCCCAAGTTGTACCAGTATTTAAGAAGGTTCCTCCAACTCACATCCCAAATTAACAAGTATCATCATTAAACCCAATTCAAATAATTTAAGAGTGATGAGATCAGCAATAATATCCAATTCCAGATACTCAAGATGTCCATAACCGGGGACACGGCTAACCATGATTAGTTTATACACTCTGCAGAGGTTGCGCACTTTTCCCCTCAAGACTCGACCGCATCCATGATCGGAAGATTGAGACATAGTCTTTCTCAAGCATTAACTCTCTACTCTGAGTAGACCGATACACCTACTTTCCCCTACATCTGCTGGTCCACCTCTTCGAGAGCTCACGTAACTTACTCAACTATGCCAGAGCCCATAATGGCTTGTGGCTGCACACAAAAGTTTCTAGGCATGAAATATCATATGATCCCTTTGAGTCTTGGTGGTGAATCGAGGAAAAATCACACGGGTACTCCGGGATTTCCCAAACGGGCTAGCACTGGATTCTCCAGGTGCCCCAACCAATCCACCCAAATGTGTATTAAAATTGCCACCTTAATGTTATCCAAGATTAATAACTCTCACAACTTTCATGTGTATCATGATCCAATCCCCGTCTACGAGCATGGCTAAGCAATAATAGAGCATAACGTATATTCCCGGGGTGATCAAAGGTATTAGGTTCCTACCTCAAGTACTACAACCAAACCACAAGTTCCCAATCCTACTCATGCAAATATTTGAGAGGCAGAACTAATGCATAGTAAAAACTGTGTATAGAAGAGTATGATCAAAGTGTAACTTGCCTTGCTAACGATCTGCAAACTCTAGAGATTCGTAGTAACAAACTTCACACTCCGAGTAATCTAGCGTAGACAAACAGTAACATACATAAGCAATCAATCAAACGAAACAAAGAGAAATCGAGAAAAGATCCAAATATAACTTGAAACAAGCAAACAACTAATCCAAATAGAATACAAAACCTAACAGCATTATTATCATGTGGATTATGTCTTAACAGTAAGTACATGTGATTAGCTATGATTTGCAAAAAGAAACAACTCAAACGGAGCTACGAAACTCAAGATACAAACAAAACAAGATCGATTACTAATCTGAACTAAACTCAAATTTTAAATTGTCGAAATCACGTTCAAGTTGGTTTACTGGAAAGAGGGGATCGTTACGAAAATTTAGGCATTGTTTTCATCTAATTTGGATAAACAAGCTAAAAGTTACGCTAGTTTTATGATCGGGGGCTAAATCGCGATAAAACTATTCGCGAATAGGTCCCTAGATGAAAGTAAACAGAAAAAGAAAAATCTATCAGACGAACGTCTGCTAACAGAACTTCACGAACGAATCCTTTCGTTACAGAGGCTAAACGAGTGAACGTTCACTAACTAACAGATCTAAAAAACCGATCTAAACTAACTAACCAAAAAAAACTGAAAAGAACCGGAGAAAAACCGATCGATTTTACCGGTTCGGCGACGGCGGCGGATCGGGTCAACGGCGAGGCGGGGTGGCGGCTCCAGCGAGGCTCGGCGTCGGCGGCGATTGTTAGGAGGAGGGGGTCGGCGATAGTGCTTATAAAGAGGGGCGGGGGTCGCCCGACTTGGGGAAGGTGTCACTCGGCGGTGGCGGCCCGGTCTCGGACTCCCCGGAGTCCGGCGGCTCTACGGGAAAGCGAAGGCGGCGACAATCTGGGCCGTGGCCCGGCTTCGGCTGGGCCGGCCCAGGAAACTTAAAAAAAACAGCGTCGTGAAGAAAAAATCCTAAAAAATAAAAAAAGGTCTTAAAATTCCAGAAACAATTTTCACCATCCCTACCTAATATTTGGGACTGCGTGAACATTTTTCTGGACTAAATGCAATTTTTTTAAAATGCAAATTTTTCTCTAATTTCAACCGAATAAAATAGCAAATAAAATGCAAATAAAATAATTTGACTTCAAACTTTCTTTTCCAATATTTCTCCTCTATTTTGAAAAAGTCATTTTATCTTCTCTCATTTATTTTTATTGAATTGAAATAATTAGAAAGAAATTGTTGAAAATCAAATTGATCCACTTTTCAAATTTGAAATAAATTCAAAAATGAAATTTAAATGAAACCTCCAACTCTCTCCTTGGGTCCTTGAGTTGCTTAAGATTTCTGGGATCACAACCAAATGCAATAAAATCTGAAATGCATATGAATGATCTATGTATAACATCCAAATAGAAAATTGGGATGTTACATTAAAAGTGGCAAATAATAGATTGGAAAGAAAATATGATAAAGAATAGACCCGGAGCCCGTAGATTTCACTAGTGGCTTCTCTCAAGAGATAGCACGCGGTGGGTAAACAAATTACTGTTGGGAAATTGATAGAACTTCAAATAACCATGACGATATCTTGGCAATGATCAATATATAGGCACTATGTCCAAGATTAGTAGACCGACTCCTGCTTTCATCTACTATTATTACTCCACACGCTGACCGCTACCAGCATGCATCTAGTGTATTAAATTCATGGAAAACTAAGTAATGCAATAAGAACGATGAAGGAACAAGATGGGCCAAAGAATTAACAGCACCACACCTCTCAGAAGCACATCTATGGAGAGGATGCAGAAGCAAATCGTGCAGATCACCGGCGGCGACCAGGCGAAGTTAGCCAGGTTGAAGGAGATCCTCATTTGCTTTCATAACGAGTTTCGAGGACAGTGAGGGCCATGTGGCAATGCATGAGAAAGAGCGAGACGGCGGTAGTCACGCCGCAGTCCTTCGAGTTCATCGAGTATGCCCTCTGGGCAATGGAGGAGACAGATCTCCCAAGGCGAAAGACAGGCGGAGGTGGTGGATGTATATATTGAAGGTTTAGCATCCAGAGGATGACCAATCAATCAAGTACGGTGTGTCGTTCGGGAGGGTGCAGTGTCGGCTGGAGCCACCGGAGTATTCGTTCTCCCACCACAAGAGGAGGTGGTCGGATGGTGCAACGTCGCTTGCCCGCCGTTCTGCACGATTCCCTCGCTGCTCACCTCGTCTCAACGGCGGTGGTAGGGTTTAAAGTAAGCTTTGAACTAGACCTAATCTTCCATCTACTCATGCTTACAATCAGCGTGACTAGTAAAAATCATACGGGTAAGTATTGGGTAGTACTCCGAGTACTACGCCAATCACCCTAAAAGAGCTCTGGAACTAAAACAAAGTTGTGACAATGTGTACAAATAAAGTAATATCGATTGGTCCTCCTTTCAGAAAAAGTACTCCCTGGAAAAGTGCCAATATAAGCTATTTCATTAGAGGATTTGCTGCAACACTAAAACAAGTAAAGTGCACGTCAAACATCGGCAGATTAAAATGTTCTGCAGGGGTCGGCAAGAAATTGAGGAACTATCCGAGCATATGTGATTTTCCAAGCCATGTTTATGTTAGATATTGGCACCTCACACTCTGCATATATGCTGGTTCCATCCAAACATTTGTGCAATTCCACTAAAATGTAGCTGAATAACCCTGTTTGCATAGATAATGAAAAGGCATGATTACATTATAGTGGCACTAGTTGATGAAACATACACTAACAAATAGAAGAAACTTCATTTTCTTAATAGGAAAATATTGCGATACAATACCTTTATTAAAAAAATACAACAGTATCACAGTATGCCATGCTACGAGGGGGAGATGGGCCCTGCGACACCTCATATGGTAGGCCTGATACTGGAAATCAACCAACTTCTTCCCGATACACCTTCTGCAAGTGATTAACATTAGTGTACAACAGTAGTACAAGGAGGGGCCTTGAGCCATTCCAATCTCTATTTTTGTGCAGTTCAACTAAAATTAAGCATCCCTGTTCACAGAAACACTTAAACATATCATTATATTAACAATGGGACTAGTTGATGAAACATATACTAACAAAGAGAAGCACTTTCATTATCTACATTGGAAATGACATGATAGAGAGGATAATAGCTCTATTTTAATTGTATTACTACTTCATCTTATTAGTGACACTAGGGTCGATCAGGTGGCAAGTGAGGTGTACCGTGTGTGTCGCAAGGATGGAGGCCAATGGTGCTTAGACTGGGATGCTGAAGCTAGATCTTTTAGTCCCTATCTCCCCCCTGATGTTTCTGTGGTAGCTTTTGGGTTGTAATCCAAAGTTGGTCGAGTTGGGGCTGCGTCCCTGTACCTACCTAGATTATGTGGCAAACTTGTCTCCTGCTAGTAGTAAGTCCTTTCTAGTAGTAGTTGCATAACTGTTCATTCAGACTGAGATGATGTTGAATAATGGTTCTCTATGGTCCGGTTTCTTTAATGAAACTGGAGGGAAACCCCCGCTTTTGATTAAAAAAATAGTGGCACTGGCGGTACCAAAATATTATCTCAAATTAATAGTGCCATGAGATAAGCGTGCCAAAAAATAACATTACTGCTTTATCATGGTAGTTGCTAAATAGTAATACAAGAGCATAGTCCACATGCAGGATCGTTCTGGCAAATGGTAATGCCAGCACAGTTGCATCTCTAACAAAAAGGAGCAATTTACTTATCTTAATGGGAAATATAGCAGGACATGAAAAACAGTCTCATTGATTCATATTACTGGAGGCATTACATTGAAAACAACATTGGTTTAATGTGTCCTTACTTTAATAGTGGGATTGCTACATTTTACCAATGGTATTAGATTAGACGTGCTTAGGGCAACATACATTCAAACAGGATATCTGGGTTGGTCCCATTTCTGTTCACTATAGCCACCTTTTGCTGTGCGAGGGCTGCAAATCTTGTGTTGGACATACTCTGTTGTCTTGTGCCCCAGTCCCCATTTTCTTTCGTTTTTCAACCAATAGGTCGGTTCTATAATGAGTTTCTACTGTGTTTCCCTTTATTTCCCACCAGTTGGATAGGCAGTATCTGCTACTTTTCGCTCCCATTCTTTCCTCTTACGACCAAGTCCTAGATTCAGGATACAACTCCACCCCACCCCCACCTGCATCCTTTCTTCCCTATGCTAAACCAGCTACTAGATTCGACTACGTGAAGTTGTTTTATCTCTTAATAGGTGGGCGGCAGGAGGACGGATCTGCCCAAACTATGGCAGCGAGGAAGAAGGGGTCGGAGGCCCTCCATAGCCGGTGCTGGATGGGAGAGAACAACAAGGCGCGATGATCAGGACGTGCCGACAGTGGGTCTGAGCCGTCACTAACAATGACTGCGTAAACATTACACCTTCTCACATTCCCAAGCGGAGGGGACCTGGCCGGATCTGTGACCAGCGGTGAGCAGAGAGAGAGTCTGGCCACCGTTGTCATGTTTAGATATGGAGAGGACGAGAGTGTGTGAAGAGAGCAACACTAGCAAGCAAGCACAGAGGCTTCTTCCTATATAGTGGAGTAGTTTTATTTTTTTCTCCATAAAAACAATCGTTTCAAATGGCATACGTGTTAGGTCGCACTTTGTATTGTTCACTTGTAGCCACCAGCCTTGGATTAATCGAACAACCACACGGGTCAAATTATCACGGGTGAAAATATAGACTGAACAAGCCCGAACTCATTTGAAATTGAGATGTGGATGGCAACATTTGAACACATTGCATCCATTGATAAAGCAGTTTGAGTTTGAGGTACGTGTGGCTTTTCCAATTCACATCTAAATGGAGGCACACCATATATTTTGTTTGATTACCATGTTAGAGCAACTCTAGCAGACCCCGCATCCCGTGCCGGCCCGCAAAATAACCGCCAAATTGCGGGTCGGGCTGCAAAATCTGCACGATCAGACCCCGCATCCCGCCCCAGCCCGCAAATATTTTTGCATGGCGTGGCAAATCTTCTCCCCCAACCTCTATCATCACGGGCTGGGAGGCCGACCCGAGCTCAACCCATATCCGCCGCAAGATTTGGCGGGAGGGACATTTCCACGCGCCCTTTCCCGCTCCCCGCACCCTGCACCACCATTGCCCCCCCCCCCTCCGCAAGCTTCGGTTCCTCCTCCCCGGCCGTCCCTCTCCACCATGGATGACCCCTTGATGTCACCCGTTACCGTCGAGGTCGCGCACGCTACTTCACCTCGGGCTGATCTCGTCGTCGGCCATGTTGGCCCCGCTGCCGTCGCCCAAGCACATGCCACGCCTGCCCGATACATGGTCGTGTAGGGCGGGAATCCGGTTGCCCCCGCCGTGATGGCTGGCACTCCGGGCGCCAACGCGGCAGCACGATCCCGACTGACGGTGGAGAAGGTCGGCAAGGTTGCGGGCGTAAAGCGGAGGAAGGTTCCCGCTTTAAAGAAGCCACCTTCTTCATCCTCTCACTCCATGCCCCCGCAATGAGGTGCTTCGACGATGCCGTTCAACGGTGCCGCTCCCACCGCGAGCGAGGTGTTCGATGACATGACCGGAAGGTATGCGTCTTCGGTCTTGGCGATTTCCTTTCATTTCCGCCATTATTCTCAATCTCTCGTGACTTGTTATCGTTCTCTATAGCGGTGGTTCCTGTTGGGGAATGTAGTAATATCAAAAAAAAATCCTACGCGCATGCAAGATCATGGTGATGCATAGCAACGAGAGGGGAGAGTGTCGTCCATGTACCCTAGTAGACCGTAAGCGGAAGCGTTATGACAATGCGGTTGATGTAGTCGTACGTCCTCATGATCGACCGATCCTAGTACCGAACGTACGACACCTCCGCATTCTGCACACGTTCATCTCGGTGACGTCCCATGAACTCACGATCCAGTAGAGCTTCGAGGGAGAGTTCCGTCAGCACGATGGTGTGATGACGGTGTTGATGAAGCTACCGACGCAGGGCTTCGCCTAAGCACCTCTACGATATGACCGAGGTGGATTATGGTGGAGTGGGGCACCGCACACGGCTAAAAGATCAATGATAAACTTGTGTACCTTGGGGTGTCCCCCCCTCGCCCATGTATATAAAGGAGCTAGGGGGGAGGCGGCCAGCCAGGAGGAGGGCGCGCCAAGGGGGGGAGTCCTACTTTCCTCCTTTCCTAGTAGGAGTAGAAGAAGGGGGAAGGAGGAGAGAGGGGGAAGGAAAGGGGGCGCTGCCCCCTCCTTGTCCAATTCGGACTAGAGGGGGAGGGGGCGCGCGGCCCTGCCTTGGCCGTCCCTCCTCTTCTCCACTAAGGCCCAATAGGCTCATTACACTCCCCGGTACTCCAGTATATGCCCGAACTTGCCCGGAACACTTCCGAAGTCCAAACAGTGTACTCCAATATATCGATCTTTATGTCTGGACCAATTCGAGACTCCTCATTACGTCCATGATCATATCCAGGACTCCGAACTACCTTTGGTACATCAAAACACATAAACTCATAATACGGATCGTCTGTGAATGTTAAGCGTGCGGACCCTACGGGTTCGAGAACTATGTAGACATGACCGAGACATGTCTCCGATCAATAACCAATAGCGGAACCTGGATGCTCATATTGGCTCCTACATATTCTACGAAGATCTTTATTGGTCAAACCGCATAATAACATACGTTGTTCCCTTTGTCATCGGTATGTTACTTGTCCGAGATTCGATCGTCGGTATCTCAATACCTAGCTCAAACTCGTTACTGGCAAGTCTCTTTACTCCTTCCGTAATGCATCATCCCGTAACTAACTCATTATTCACATTGCTTGCAAGGCTTATAGTGATGTGCATTACCGAGAGGGCCCAGAGATACCTCTCTGACAACCGGAGTGACAAATCCTAATCTCGATCTATACCAACTCAACAAGTACCATTGGAGACACATGTAGAGCACCTTTATAATCACCCAGTTACGTTGTGGCATTTGATAGCACACAAAGTGTTTTTCCGATAATTGGGAGTTGCATAATCTCATAGTCGTAGGAACATGTATATGTTATGAAGAAAGAAATAGCAGTAAACTAAAACGATCAAGTGCTAAGCTAACGGAATGGGTCAAGTCAATCACATCATTCTCCTAATGATGTGATCCCGTTTATCAAATGACAACTCATGTCTATGGTTAGGAAACCTTAACCATCTTTATCAACGAGCTACTCAAGTAGAGGACACTATATTGTCTATGTATTCACACATGTATTATGTTTTCGGTTAATACAATTCTAGCATGAATAATAAACATTTCTCATGATATAAGGTGATAGATGCAAAGGTGTCCCGTCTTTCAATGAGATGGTGGCTATCGTTTTGGAGGAAGTCAACTTTCACGATCCAACTATGAACGTGCGAGGACGTCGCGCCTTAGCAATCGCTAAACCAAATCCAAGAGGTTATTAACCACGCCGGAGCATGATCAACCTGACCACGAAGGTGTGTTTCCTGCAGGCAAACGAAGAACAAGCAAGAAACTAAGATTGCAATCTGGATATTGCGAATATAAGAGGAAAGCTTTATTGATTAATGTGGGGTTCTGTGACGCCTTTGTCTGGTCGTTGAACACAAACGAAGTACGCGAAGTTGCAGCTATGGCGAACTTTAATCTAAACAAAACCCAAAGTCTAAATGATGCCCTAAGGGCTGTATATATGGAGGAAGAGGAGGGGGAATTTCGTGGCCCTTGGTGGAGGGGTCCGAAATCAACCCTATCTCTTGTTTCCCCACACATACGGACTCTAAAAATAGCCTATACTTATGTATTTCGAAATTACATGGGCCTGGGCAAATAATAAGGTGACGCATCACCTAGAATAGCCTTGGGACGAAATTTATGAAGTGGCATCTTGTATATTTCGTCCAAGGCTTCATACACCCATTATGGTGGCTTCAAAGTCCTGAAATCATCACTTGTAACTCCATTCTTGTTCCCCTTGCTCATGCCATTATCTCCATGCTTGTTCTTGCTCCAATGTTCATCCTTCTCCAAGCTAGGCCCTTCATTTGTGATGCGGAGCATCCCACATTCATCCCCATGTACACTCCGACTACTTTCCAAACCGCAAGAGAACTTATGACGAGACCTCAACTAGACGCTGTTGGACACAAGGTGAACTCGCTCCTTTCCAAACCTTCACTTTCTACATGTGAGACATGGCTACTACCTCCAACGTGTGTTCTATGCATGATCATGTACTTGGAGGAAAGTGATGTAGGTCGGAACCCTAGGGGCCGATCTTCCATGTTTGGAGTGGATCCTACGGGAAAACACGAAGAACGCGCGGAAATCACAAGGGAAAACACGAGGAGAAACGAGAGAATCACTCAATCGACAAGTAATTGATCACACAAGGGCTAGATCACCGAACACATAAGGTAGCACAAGATTCAAAATCAACAAAGGAAAGAGATAAAGGTAACCGTTCTTCTCCGAGAGGAGGTCCTGAATCCACGAGGGGATCTTCCCATAAAGGGGTCTTGAATCCAAGTGGATCTTCTCCGAAGAGGCCACGGTCTCTCACGAGGAGGAGATCCAATGGATGAGCGAGGCTCTATCTCACAAATGAGACAAATCAACGCTAACCCTAACTAGGAGGAGGTGGTGGAGTATATATAGGCCTTAGCCTCGAAGGGGTAAGTCAGAGGGATACATGGGCCCTTGGCCCGTTCACTGTGCGCAGACAGGCGCCGAATGTCTAGGCTGGGGGCCGGATGTCCGGGGCTTCGCGATGGGCCGGATGTCCGGGCGGGGAGGCCGGATGTCCGGGCTGGCCTGGGTGCCTTGCGGTTGCTCTCTGGACACCAGGGGCCGGATTTCCAACGAGGAGGGCCGGATGTCCGGGGCTTTGGGAGGAGCCAGATGTCCGGGGCACGGAACCGGATGTCCGGGCTGTCAGGGTCGCCTCCTGATGCATTCTGTGATGGAGGCCGGATTTCCGATGGTTGGGCCGGATGTCCGGGCAGGGCCGGATGTCCGGGCAGGGCCGGATGTCTGGGAGATGGCCGGATGTCCGGCTGCTGTAGCAGTAGACTCTTCTTCCTTCTTCTTCCTTTGCTCCCGCGCACACTTGGCCTTGGTCCTTGGGCTCTCCAGGGTCTCCTCGGGTGTACCTGAGTATGCACAGGGTTCGCGCTTGAGGTAGCATCCATATCTTGCATGCGGAAAGTGATGGTTCGAAGAGGAGTGAATTCACCTTGTGTGCAATTGTGCATAGTCGAGGCCTCGTCTTATGTATCCTTGGGGCTTGGAGAGTAGTCCGAGTGTACATGGGGATGAATGTGGGATGCTCCACATCATCTCCCCCCTTGGGAAAGACCCGACCTCGGATCGTGATCCTCATCACCATGGAAACGGTTGTCATGCACGGACTTGTAGTTGGACGAAGTTGAATGCATGACGTAATCCAAGTATTCCAAGGTGTCGTCGGAGTGGTATACATGCAAAAGGAGCAAACACAAACAACACTCGGAAATACAATGGTTAGCGCACACAAAGTGTCCATCATGTAAGAATGATTCTGTGCAGCAAGATAGTTCATGACAAAGCGCATGAAGCTTATCAAGATGATCTAGAATGGTATGCAAAGCATTCATGGGAACAAATGCAATCATTGTGCACACAATTGTGTTATGAGTATGAGCAATGCAACCATGGTGCAAAATGATGTCATAATGGGATGGTGCATTAAAAGCATGAACATAGCAATGGATGCTCAATATGTGAATGTCATCATGCAATTGATGGAGGACCATATGATCATGATGTATGAAAATGCCATCAAGGAAGATCACAACAAATTTGCTAAGGAAGTGAACAAGCTCATATATCATGGATGACATGGGAATACAAGATGCAACATGGCAATCATAATGTGAGTCAATCCATGCATAGGGTGCAAACTTGTGGTGAGTAAGATATGTCCATCGAGCATGACATGTATGAGCACAATCAACAAATATGGATGTGTGAGTGCAATGTGTCAAAGGAGTGTTGATGTACCAATGCTCGATGTCGTGGCATGAGTGGAATTCTGAAGGTGCATCCCATAAGTGCGAGTGCTCCTCAATGTGAAGGTCCATGTAGCCAATCTCCAATGTCGCTCCTCCGGTCGCGAGATGTATCATGTAGACAACAAGAAGGAAACAACAATGAAAGAGTGACCCATCCAATATGCAAACTTGAGGATGGCTCAAAGGGAAGGAGTTCACCTTTAGTAGATTCTCGCAAATGTTGGTGTTGCACATCGTGTATGCCTTCGCATGACCAAGTTGTCGCATAACGGCATCGCCTTGTGAAACCTCCAAAACGAAAGAACATGACAAACACTCAGAAAAACAAATGAGGTTAGCGGAAATGCAAAAGCTATCGTTCGAGTGGTAAGATACCCAACAAGTGTATGCATCATGCTCATCATAAGAAAGTACAAGGGAGCGTGTCATAGTATGGAGGCATATGATGCAAGAACAACCAAGTACAATAGGCTCAATCAAACAAGCATGCATCACAAGTAAGGTGTCAAAGTCTCCAAGATCAATAAGCATAGTATGGTTGCACTCAATACAATTGGATATGAAAGAGGCAACTAATGGACACAAGAGACAATGATCAAGATATATCATGTGAGAGGCATGAGCATATATGTCATCAACCCAAGAAAGCAAGTAATATTGGAACATGGGTGATGCAACATAGGAAACAATCATTGCGATCAAGTCAAGCATGCTAGAAGTGCGAAGATGCAACATACTAGAAGGAATCATGGCAAGCATGTCATGTGTGCAAATAGTGGGCATGAATAATGCACATGACAAATCACAAGCATGAAAGCAAGATATGAGAAAAATATCATCAATGTATTGGTGAGAAGCCATATGTAAATAGCAATGGGTCATCATGACTCTCCCAACACAACAAGCATCAATAGCATTGGGCACATGATAAACATGGCAATAGCAACAAGGATCTCCACCAAGCATGCAAAGAGTATCATAATGGTCAATCATGGGTAGATGCAAGCAAGGGTCACAATTGCATGGCAAAGGCATAGAAGCAAGCATAACATGCAAAGTGAACACAATAGTATGGGCATAAGGTGACAAGTGGTAAATAGCCCATAGCCGTGTGAGAGCCAAGTAGAAGAGATGCGCGTAGTCCTTGCGCAAAGGGAACGGTGGTAAGGATAGTCCACGGGATCCCAATTCATCGTTGCTCTCAAGAGCTCGTTTCATCAACTCATGGGATTGTGACGTTGACGAGTGTTCATAAGTACCTACAGAGAGAAAATTGTGTGTGCATGGTATATGTACACATCATCCATCATGATGCGCACGGGCATGTGTCGGTTAGCACAAAATATCCAATGCTCAAATAAATGAGATGCGTGATATAGAAACATGTCATCCATCATGAGAGGTTTGTTATTATGTATCACATAATGGAGACTCAAATTGTGTAATGCATCATGAGAAATATCTAGAGCATTGTTATTCATGGAATGCATAAGGTGCACGCAATCGTGGGAATCATGCAAAGTATGGAATGCATCAAGATCTCCTAATATGTATGAGGAAACTATGGGGGTCTCCTCATGAGCAAGAGTAGAAACATCACGTGGAGAATATTGACAACACCCAAAACAATGCATATTTGGAACAATGTGATCATGGCATGACATAGTAGATGAATTGCACAAATCATGTAAAGGAAGCATGGCAATATCATCACAAGAGAAGCAAAAGCCAATGACCATCATCTCATCATCTATGCCATAAGTGCAAATGGGGTTGATTTTAATGGGGCATGCATAGTAACTATGTTGAGATTGTAATGATGCAATATGGGAGATCTCACTCATAGCATATGACAAGTTCAATGGGTTGTCAAACATGATGTGACCAAAAGAATTTTCGCATGATATCCTATGAAGCATAGCATCACAACTAGTCAACTCAACATGCTCATCATCATATTCATCATAAATAGGTAATTCATGACATGAAGAAGTCTCACTAGCATGAGGCATGGAAATAGGTGGGTCAACATCATGGAAGCAATCATTGTCAAGAGAGTCCACTAGTGGGAGAAGAGAAGCACCATCACCTATGTTACCTTTGGAGCGTCGCTCATGTGTTGTAGGTGAGGTGTCGAAGATCGTCTCATTGTCATCTTCATCTTGATGGAACCATGTGGGGGGTGCATCATCGTCCACCATGGCCATCGGTTTTCCCATTGGAGGGATGGACTCGTCGAGGGTAGGCATGTCGTCATGTAGGAGACCTAGCACCAAAGAAGAAAACACACTAGGAGTAGAGGTTAAGTCATTACAAATCCTAGTGGCTTCACATGCCGTCTCAACTACCTCACTCACTACGTGTTGTGGCTCACTCACTCCCTCAAGAATGCACTCACTCATATGGTTGGTGGAGTCACTCAAATGGCTCTCAACCTCACATAGGATGTGTGGCATGCTCTCATGTGTGGGGCTAGTGGTGGTCACACTCATCCTCTCATAGGAAATGCTCTCCATGTCACATATGGTGGAGTCACTCATGTCACTCATGGGGTGGTGGCTCTCCTCACATGGCACTTGGGGCATCTCGACATATGTGGGTGTCGGAGAGATGTAGGTGCAAATGTCTCCATGCGCGGTCACGTAGCTTGACTCGGAGTATGAGTCCAATATGGGCGCCGTCTTCATGTTGTTGAAGAGGTTTGCGCTCATCGCCGTGGTCGAAGGGGATGGCCCTTGTGCGATCGTCTTGTCACCGTCTTGGTGTTGGAGGTCCATATGATGTGGCACCTCGTAGCTCGTCTCCATGACCGAAGGGAGTTTCCCATGCTCGGCCATCTTCCTTGTGGGGCTTCCAAAGATGGAAGTGTCGCCCTCTCTCGTAGGTAGTCGCCTTGGACTTGATGAAGTCGATGTAGGCGTACTCGTGGAAGTAGGCTAAGATGCCGTACGTCCAAAGGCGAAGATGCCTTGATAGCACTTGGCGAAGATGCCGAAGTGGTTGTTGTAGCCGTAGCACCGTCTTGGTGGTCGTCATCTCGCGGTCTTCTCTTTTTCTCATGAAGCTTGGACTTGGCGTGAAGTAGGGTTGTTGGGACTTGTGCACTTGCGCTTGTGGAGCATCTTCATGATGATGATGTCATTGTCGTGCTTGAGCTCGTAGTAGATGTCGTTCGCCGTCGTCGTGCATATGATGCTTGGAGGTGACTTGCCCTTCATGACGATGTTGATCATGAACGTGATGGTGGTCTCCATGTAGATGTGGACGAGGAAGATTTGCACTTGCATCGTTTGTGCACTCCGAAGACTTGTGGCTTGAACGTCGCCGCCTAGAAGATGACGAAGGGGAAGAAGACTTGATCAAGGCTCTAATCTCCTCCATCCTTTGCATCTTGATCCTCTTTATGTGTGGAAAGCTTCTTGTCGATGTAGTCCCTTTTCCTTGCTTCGGAGTGAAGAATGTCGATGGAGATGTTCACGATGCGCTCTCGCAATCTTGATTGTGTGCCTTACATTTGTCGTTGTAGATCGAAGATGGACGCTTTGGAGATGTAGTTGTTCACGTCGTCGTTGTTGTCGTAGACGAGGGAGGAAATGCCTTGCCTATCCATCACAAGACTCGAGCAAATATGAGTGGGAGAAAGAGAAGAACTAGACCAAATATACCTTGACCAATGTTGAAGATGGATCAATGATCACTCAAATGTGTAACAAGGAAATAGCAAAATTGGTACCAATTCTTGTCGGTTCTCACACCTACACAAGTAAGGCTTTGGGTCGAGCTCGGTGAGGATAATGGCACAAAAAATTGATGCAAAATGTTAGCAAGAGTCAATAATGTTGAAAGAGATTCACAAATTCGCAAGTGAAACAAATGGACCAATAGCAATATGGATGACACATGGAAACGCACACACGGATGGATAAATGGGTCGTGCAACCAAGGAATGAGCACAAAATGTGGAATCGACGAAAAACGCTCGTGTTGCACAACTGAAAAGAGACGCTAGCACGATTGCTCAATAGGCGGATACGACACTTGTGCACAACCTATAAGATGAAAAATATATGGACTTCTATCCCAAGTATGCTATGTATGTGTGGTTCCCGGTGTTTCTCGCAAGATGATCCAAGATCATCGGATATGACAATCTTATATGCAATGTGGTATGATGCTATGGCACTTGCTTACAAGCTTCTTTGCTCTCTCTTCTTTTCTTTGCTTCAAAGCTTTATTTCTTTTTTTTCTCTATGGCCACTTTTGCACAATGCACAAACCAAGATAGCAATTGCGTATATGCGGGAACAAACTCGTGACACACGATGTGATACCAATATATGCACCACGATGATATGGTATGTATGCTATGGGAAGTATGGATCACTAATGTGCACAAGTAACATTGCTGGCAATACTCAAATGGCAAGTCTCGATAGGCAAGTGTCGCAAAATGGGCTCGGGGTTAACAATGCAATGGCAAGGGGAATATACAATGGAGGGATACCACGATACCAAGATGATATGGAGGTTACCGTCCTTGGCGATGATGAGTGGCGGTGTTCTTAATGTAGAAACCAAGATGATGGAGACTCATCCCTAAGTAGCCGAAACACCTTAGGAAACGGAAAAACCGCGAACTCAAAATCTCAAACGTCAAATGTCAAAATGGTGGTAGTGGAGAGCGGTGGTGCTTGCACTTGAAAATGCGGAAGTGAAATAATGGGCTATACACGTGTCGGAGTTGAAGTTGCCATCCCTAAGTAGCTGAAACACCTTAGGAGACACAAGCCACAACTCAAACAAAATGGGGTTAAGTTGGGGTTGGCGAAATGTATGGTGGGCACGTCTATGCGGAAGTGGTGGTGGTGGTTGATGAAGAAGCAATCGTCCCTAAGTAGCCGAAACACCTTAGGAGACTCAAATCACTACTCAAGCAACCACTAATGCTATGGTGAACAAAATGGGTTAGGTTGCGGAAGTCGGTGGTGGTTATGCGGATGTTGTGGTGGAAGCCCTAGGCAAAGATGCCTAAATTCACAAAATTTGATGGAGCCAAATGATGTTGGTGGTATTTTTGTGGGATGGGGGATGTCAATAGCTTCAAAACGAGCTAAAGAACGTCAAAAACGGACTCCGGGTGAATTAGTTATGGTCAAAACGGTGAATCGGAAAAAGCTGAAATCCAGGGGCCGGACATCTGGGGGTCGGGCCAGATTTCCGGGACCTGATGTCCAGAAACTTGTGCGAAAATGCACTACAGGAGCCGGATGTCCGGGCCATTGGCCGGATTTCCGGGATGGCCGGATGTCCGGGAGTCGAGCCGGATGTCCGGGCTCCAAATCCGAAGATGAACTCGAGGAACTCGATTTTGGGGCGGAAATTGATGATTTCAGGGGCAAAATTGGAGAGATTTCGTGGATGGAAAGTGGGGAAACTTGGGGAGATGCTAGATCCACTTGAAACCAAGCAAATCCATGGATCAAAATCAACAAAACATCATCAAACCAACAAATCACAAAAAATATTTGGGGGCTATTTTTGGTGGGGATTTTCGGATTTAGGATGAAATCAACAAAATCAAGCAAGAATACACGGGGTAGGGGCACCAATAACGTGATCAACGTGGCTCATGATACCAAGATGATGTAGGGCGGAACCCTAGGGACCGATCTTTCACGTTTGGAGTGGATCCTACGGGAAAACACGAAGAACGCGCAGAAATCACAAGGGAAAACACGGGGAGAAATGAGACAATCACTCAACCGACAAGTAATTGATCACACAAGGGCTAGATCACCGAACACATAAGGTAGCACAAGATTCAAAATCAACAAAGGAAAGATACAAAGGTAACCGTTCTTCTCCGAGAGGAGGTCTTCAATCCACGAGGGGATCTTCCCGTAAAGGGGTCTTGAATCCAAGTAGATCTTCTCCGAAGAGGCCGCGGTCTCTCACGAGGAGGAGATCCGATGGATGAGAGAGGCTCTATCTCACAAATGTGCTAAATCAATGCTAACCCTAACTAGGAGGAGGTGGTGGAGTATATATAGGCCTTAGCCTCGAAGGGGTAAGTCAGAGGGATACATGGGCCCTTGGCCCGTTCACTGTGCGCAGACAGGCACCGGATGTCTGGGGCTTCGCGACGGGCCGGATGTCCGGGCGGGGAGGCCGGATGTCCGGGCGGGGCTGGGTGCCCTGCGGTTTCTCTCTGGACACCAGGGGCCGGATTTCCGACGAGGAGGGCCAGATGTCCGGGGCTTCGGGAGAAGCCGGATGTCCGGGGCACGGGACCGGATGTCCGGGCTATCAGGGTCGCCTCTAGATGCATTGTGTGATGGAGGCCGGATTTCCGGTGGTTGGGCCGGATGTCCGGGCAGGGCTGGATGTCCGGGACATGGCCGGATGTCCGGCTGCTGTAGCAGCAGACTCTTCTTCCTTCTTCTTCCTTTGCTCCTGCACACACTTGGCCTTGGTCCTTGGGCTCTCCATGGTCTCCTCGGGTGTACCTGAGTATGCACAAGGTTTGCGCTTGAGGTAGCATCCATATCTTGCATGTGGAAAGTGACGGTTCGAAGAGGAGTGAATTCACCTTGTGTGCAATGGTGCATAGTCGAGGCCTCGTCTTATGTATCCTTGGGGCTTGGAGAGTAGTCGGAGTGTACATGGGGATGAACGTGGGATGCTCCGCATCAGAAAGCCACGAAGCCACCACATCCAACGGAAGAGCTAGCGAGGACGCCAAGTACAAGGATCAAGAAGAAGCAGCCGACGAAAGCTACAGCTGCCGGACGACCGGACAACGCCGGACGTCCGACGGCTGGACACTCTGTCATCCAGAAGGGCCAGCCCATGAATGCTATAGCAGCCAGACGACTGGCAAGTACCGGACGTCCGACAACTCCCAGGCGCCGGACGACCGAGACTCTACGGACGACCGACACTTCCCCAACAGAACCGAATTTATGGATGTCTGAAGACTCCCGGACGTCCGGACCTTCCCGAGCCTCCGGACGACCGGCACCCACCGGACGTCTGACGCTTGTCTGCGCAGAGTGTATTGGACCGAGTCCATGTATTCCCCAACTTACCCCTTCATGGCGCATGACTATATATACTCCTCCACCTCCTTCTAGTTAGGTTTAGCAATGGTTTAGCTCATATTTTGTGTGAGAGCCTTGCTCATCCACTTGGTTACTTCTCCTCGGAGCTCACGACCTCTTCGGAGAAGATTCCCCAAGCGGATTCAAGACCCCTTCAAGGGAAGACAATCAAGACCTCCTCACGGAGAAGAACGGCTACCCTTGTATCTTTCCTTTGTTGATTTTGAATCTTGTGCTACCTTATGTGTTTGGTGATCTAGCCCTTGTGTGATCGATTACTTGTCGGTTTAGTGATCCTCTCGTTTCTCCCCGTGTTTTCCCTTGTGTTTTCCGCGCGTTCTTCGTGTCTCCCCGTAGGATCCCCTCCAAACGTGAAAGATCGACCCCATAGGGATCCGCCCTACATCAATTTGTTAGCAAAACAAATGTATCCAATTTAGGCAGCATCATATTCTCATGAACATTAGAATCACTACCAAGAAGCGAAAGTACCTGGTAATTTAGTTGGCGTGCGCGATCTCTAGTAATTGGTCCAGTATGTATAGCAGCAGGGGCTATGGGTGTAACAATGGTATTGATGTCCTCATCATCCTCCCCTTCTTGAAATGAAGTCGTCCTCGACGGAAGTTCATCTTCCTCACCCAAATAAGGCTTCAAATCTGCAATGTTTAAAGTGGGACTAACCCCAAAATCTGCAGGCAGCTCAAGTTTATATGCATTATCATCTATTTTCTCCAACACCTTAAAGGGACCATCAACACGTGGCATTAGCTTTGATTTGCGCAAATCAGGAAATCTATCCTTACGCAAATGTAACCAAACAAGATCTCCAGGTGCAAACACAACATGTTTTCTACCCTTATCTCCAGCAAGTTTATATTTAGCATTCATACGCTCAATGTTTTCCTTAGTTAACTCATGCATTCTTAAAATCAATCTAGCATGTTGTTTAGCATCAAAATTAACCTTCTCTGAAAATGGAAGAGGCAACAAATCAATAGGTGCACGAGGTAGGAAACCATACACAACTTCAAAAGGGAACATCTTAGTAGTAGAATGCAATGAACGATTATAAGCAAATCCAATATGAGGCAAGCATTCCTCCCACATTTTCTTATTATTCTTCAAAACAGCCCTAAGCATAGTCGACAATGTTCTATTGACTACTTCAGTTTGTCCATTAGTTTGGGGTGACAAGTAGTACTAAAAAGCAGTTTAGTCCCCAACTTAGCCCATAAACATCTCCAAAAGTGGCTAAGAAATTTAGTATCACGATCTGAAACAATAGTATTTGGCACACCATGCAAGCGAATAATTTCACGAAAGAACAAATCAGCAACATTAACAGCATCATCGCTTTTATGACATGGTATAAAGTGTGCCATTTTCGAGAATCTATGCACGACAACAAATATGCTATCCCTCCCCTTCTTTGTTCGAGGTAAACCTAAAACAAAGTCCATAGATATATCCTCCCAAGGAACAATAGGTACAGGCAAAGGCATATATAAACCATGAGGATTGAGTCGTGACTTATCTTTTTGACATGTAGTGCAGTGAGCAATAAAACGCTCAACATCCCGTCTCATCTTTGGCCAAAAGAAATGTGTAGCAAGTACATCCTCCATCTTCTTCATGCCAAAGTGCCCCATTAGTCCTCCTCCATGCGCCTCCTGCAACAACAAAAGACAAACGGAGCTAGCTGGAATGCACAGCTTGTTAGCACGGAACACAAATCCATCATTAACGACGAACTTGTTCCATGTTCTTCCTTCTTTACAATTCTGCAATACATCTTTAAAATCAGCATCATGCACATATTGATCTTTGATGGTCTCCAAACCAAATATTTTGAAGTCAAGTTGTGAAAGCATAGTATAGCGACGAGATAATGCATCACCAATAACATTTTCTTTACCCTTCTTGTGTTTAATGCCATAAGGGAAAGTCTCAATGAATTCAACCCATTTAGCATGTCTATGATTCAGTTTAGCTTGACTTTTAATATGTTTCAAAGATTCATGATCAGAATGTATAACAAATTCTTTGGGCCATAAATAATGTTGTCATGTTTCTAAAGTCTGAACAAGAGCATATAATTCTTTATCATAAGTAGAATAATTCAGACTAGGCCCACTCAATTTTTCAAAAAAGTATGCGACAGGTTTGCCATCTTGTAATAACACACCTCCTAATCCAATTCCACTAGCATCACAGTCAAGCTCAAAAGTCTTATTAAAATCAGGAAGTTGGAGTAAAGGAGCATGTGTCAACTTATCTTTCAATACCGGGAAGGCTTCTTCCTGTGCGGTACCCCAAACAAAAGGCACATCCTTCTTTGTAAGCTCGTTGAGAGGTGCAGCAATGGTGCTGAAATCTCTCACAAAACGCCTATAGAATCCAGCGAGGCCAAGAAAACTCCTCACTTGTGTGACCGTTTTGAGCTGCGGCCAACTCTCAATAGCTTCAATCTTGGCTTTGTCAACTTCAATTCCCTATGGAGTAATGACATAGCCAAGAAAAGATACTCGGTCGGTGCAAAAGGTGCACTTCCCAAGGTTACCAAACAAACGTGCATCACGTAGAGCAATAAAAACAGAATGCAAATGTTCCAAATGTTCTTCCAAAGATCTGCTATAAATCAATATGTCATCAAAGTAAACTACCACAAATCGTCCAATGAAAGCACGTAAAACTTCGTTCATTAATCTCAGGAAAGTACTAGGTGCATTAGTTAACCCAAAAGGCATGACTAACCACTCATATAATCCAAACTTAGTTTTAAATGTTGTTTTCCATTCATCTCCCAATTTCATATGAATTTGATGGTATCCACTACGCAGATCAACTTTGGAGAATATTGTAGAGCCACTCAATTCATCAAGCATATCATCTAGCCTAGGAATAGGATGACGATAACGAATAGTAATATTATTAATGCCTCTACAATCAACACACATACGTGATGTACCATCCTTTTTCGGCACTAGAATAATAGGAACAGCACAAGGACTAAGCGATTCGTGTATATAACCTTTGTCGAGCAGCTCCTATACTTGACGTATAATCTCCTTTGTCTCCTCTGGATTGGTACGGTATGGTGCACGGTTGGGTAATGATGCACCGGGAATTAAGTCAATCTGATGCTCAATCCCTCGAATGGGAGGTAATCCCGGTGGCACGTCTTGTGGAAAGACGTCAGCGAACTCCTGCAAAATGTTAGTGACAGCAGGAGGCAAAGAGGAAGGCACGTCCTCGAATGAAAATAATGCCTCTTTGCACACAAAAGCATAGCAAACAGATTTGCTGAATCAATATCAGATTTAGTGGCAAGTAAACATGCACTTTTCAATTTAATTTCAGAAGCAACACTAGATGGTTTACTATTAGGCTTCATTTGTTGCTCAAATTCTTTTGCCACAATCTGATTTTCACTCTTAATTTTCTCCTGTTTTGCTTTATTAGCTCTATTAATATCATCTTTCAAAATGGAATCAGGAGTCATAGGAAGCAAAGTAATATTTTTATCCTTATGAACAAGAGTATACTAATTGTTTCTACCATGGTGTACAAAATTTTTATCAAATTGCCATGGTCGACCAAGTAATAAGGAACATGCTTGCATAGGTACCACATCACAATCAACATAATCCGCATATGTAGAGATACAAAAATGCACACGAACAGTGCGTGTTACCTTAACCTTGCCGCTGTTGTTGATCCATTGGATGTAGTAAGGATATGGATGTGGTCTTGTGGTGAGAGATAGCTTCTCCACCATCTCCATGCTAGCCAAGTTGTTGCAGCTCCCTCCGTCTATGATGACGCGCATAGAACATTCCTTCACAACTCCCTTTGTATGGAACAAATTGTGCCTCTGATTTTGCTCAGCTTGTGTGACCTGCACACTCAAAACACGTTGAGCAACTAAACATTCATACCTGTCAGCGTCTTCAGGAGCCATGTATTGCGTCTCATGATCAGAATCATCTCCACCATGTTCTTCACGTGTAATAAGAGCCAAAGTCTCCTCATTATAGTCACTAGCAGACTCATACCCACCATCCTCAGTAGCAATCATCACACGCTGAGATTTGCATTCTCTCGCATAATGACCTCTTCCCTTACAACAACGACAAATAATATCACTTGTGTGCCCTGTTGATGCCATGGAAGAAAAAGAACTCTGTGGAGGCCCGGCGGGTGCGCTCTTGGCAGATAATGGTGGTTGTGCCTGCTTTCTTGTATCACGGCTGGAGGTGGCACCTGATGGAGGTGCTGGTGCTGTTGAAGTAGAAGATGCACGCGGTGTCCATGATGAAGGTCGTCCTGCAGAAAAGTTAGTTCGCGCCAATGCTTGTCGATCCCGCACTTCACGTTCAGCTTTACAAGCAAGATGGAATAAACGAGTGATATTAGTTTACTCCTTATACTCTAGAATGGTCTGAATCTCTCTATTTAATCCACCCATAAAACGTGCAAGCATAGCTTCATTCTCCTCAACAATACTACATCTAATCATGCCAGTTTGTAATTCCTGATAATATTCTTCTATAGAATTTTTTCCTTGTCTTAAGCGCTGCAATTTTTGAAGCAATTCACGTTGATAATATGGTGGAACCTAATGAGTACGCATAGCAGTTTTCAAAGCAGCCCAAGTAGTTGGAATTGGATATAATCTACAATGTTCAGACCACCATACACATGCAAAACTACTGAAAGCACAAATAGCAGCGGCAACCCGTCTCTCCTCAGCATATTGTAAACATGTAAATCGTTGTTCAGTTTCTAACTCCCAAGAAAGATATATATTAGGAACATATCTAACCTCAAATGGTGGAATATTCAATTTCAGTTTAGGAAGATGGTCATGATCTCGTACCTGAGGGAGAGCCCTACCATTGTGATTATTTGCATGTGGACGACCTGGTGGTTGTGGTGCAGGTGGTTGCATGTAGTTCTGATTTTAATCAACCTCATCCTCGTAATATCCCACATAATCATCCTCCTCTGCATCAGCAGCAGGAGCCACAGAAGTATCAATAGCAGCACCAACAGTTTGGCCAAACGCAAGAGGGACACGGCTCGCTCGGCGGAGGGCTGTTTCGCGACGTGGAGGTAGTCGTTGTTGTTGTTGTTGTAGAGGTGCGTTAGGTGCAGCCGGCGGTGGTTGTGGAAAACGCGCGAGCAATTCATTAAACTTGCTATCAAGCTTTGTTTCGAACGTCTTCTCAATGCCATCTATCTTCTCCATGGCCTCGTCAAATCTGTTTAGCACATCTTGCACCTGTCCACTCATCATTTGCTGAAACTTATCATGTAGCAGTTTGTTCGTCAGGTTCTCCCAATCAGTCTCATCGGC
This sequence comes from Triticum aestivum, assembly GCF_018294505.1. NCBI lineage: Eukaryota > Viridiplantae > Streptophyta > Magnoliopsida > Poales > Poaceae > Triticum > Triticum aestivum. Next base: position 385,563,040 of record NC_057810.1, on the reverse strand, counting down.
TTGTGATCCTACCATGGTTAGCAGCAAATAGAACACACAAGAATATGATCCTACAGACTACTAAGAAGTGGTGGTGGTGTATCACAAACCCGTCAAGCAAATCTCAAATTCCTACCAGTTCTTACCCAGCAGTAGGTGGTGATCGGCAACCGTTGTAGTCAAAACTCTCAAAGCTTGGATAGAGCGATTACCAGGGAGAGTCAAACGCACGACGTAGATGTATGTGGAGCTGGGAAGGCTTATAATATGGTAGCAAAAAAGGGTCAGCAATAATCAATTCAGAGATGCAAAGTTGAATAAACGCTCAACGACGGTACTGTGCTGGTCCTAGCCTAGACTGTGCTAGAGACGCGAGCCTAGAACACTAACAAAATCACGACGCTGCACGGAAACAAGGGAGAAGCACACTCTGAAAAAATTTCACTCTTTTTTTGCGCTCTTTTTTTTGCGCTCTTTTTTTTTGCGCTCCTTTTTTGTCGAAAATCACTATAATGGCGAGTGTCTCAAAACTCTTCCCAAGTCAAGATAACAGGATAGGCACGAAATTTTTTCGACCAATTTGTTTTTTCGACTGCCCGGACCCAAAAACTGGAAACGGGTCAAAAAAGACTTTCTATAATGGCGACTGTCTCAATACGCTTAGAAACACCTAAAAATAGGATAGCCAGAAATTTTTTTGTCAAGTGCGTTTTTGGAAAATTTTGGGCCTAAACGGAGGGTGGTTTCCAGAATCTTTTTTTTTCGAAACCTAGTCAGGCAAGGAAACACGAATCGGAAATTAGATGGAACTCGAAAACAAACCTAATATGCAAGGAACTCGGACTGGTGGTGGATATATGGTGGTGGTATATGGCAGCGGTGGTGGTATATGGCAGCGGTGGTGGTAGCGGTGGTAGTATATGGATATGGATCGGTGGTGGTATATGGATACGGATTGGTGGTGGTATATGGATACGGATTCGGAGCGGTGGTGGTAGGTGGCAGGGGCGATGATGATGGTGCGGTGGCGGCGTGACAACTTATGACCAGAACTCGAAACTCTAAAAGGCTAGACACTAAGACCAGCAACTAGACACGATGATGCAACCGCAAATTCAACAAAGCAAAACCCTAAAAAGATTATGCAAAGGCTCAGATTGGTTTGGATATGATGAACTAACCCTATTTTTTGTGGCTTTTTCGTGGACTGTAGGTATGCAAACAGACTCAATCTAAACTACGATAAACTATAAAATCTCACCGAGCAACCTGGAAATCTGATACCACTTGATAGAGGCAAAGGTGTCCCGCCTTTCGATGAGATGGTGGCTATCGTTTTGGAGGAAGTCGACTTTGACGATCCGAGTACGAACGTGCGAGGACGTCGCGCCTTAGCAATCGCTAAACCAATACCAAGAGGTTATTGACCACGCCGGAGCACGATCAATCTGACCACGAAGGTCTGTTTCCTGCAGGCAAACGAAGAACAAGCAAGAAACTAAGATTGCAATTTGGATATTGCGAATATAAGAGGAAAGCTTTATTGATCAAGGTGGGGTTCTGTGACGCCTTTGTCTGGTCGTTGAACACAAACGAAGTACGCGAAGTTGCAGCTATGGCGAACTTTAATCTAAACAAAACCCAAAGTCTAAACGATGCCCTAAGGGCTGTATATATGGAGGAAGAGGAGGGGGAATTTCATGGCCCTTGGTGGAGGGGTCCGAAATCAACCCTATCTCTTGTTTCCCCACACATACGGACTCTAAAAGTAGCCTATACTTATGTATTTCGAAATTACATGGGCCTAGCCCAATAATAAGGTGATGCAGCACCTAGAATAGCCTTGGGACGAAATTTATGAAGTGCCATCTTGTATATTTCGTCCAAGGCTTCATGCACCCATTATGGTGGCTTCAAAGTCCTGAAATCATCACTTGTAACTCCGTTCTTGTTCCCCTTGCGCATGCCATCATCTCCATGCTTGTTCTTGCTCCAATGTTCATCCTTCTCCAAGCTAGGCCCTTCATTTGTAAGCAAAACAAATGTATCCAATTTAGGCAGCATCATATTCTCATGAATATTAGAATCATTACCAAGAAATGAAAGTACCTGGTAATTTAGTTGGCGTGCGCGAGCTCTAGTAATTGGTCCAGTATGTATAGCAGCAGGGGTTGTGGGTGTAACAATGGTATTGATGTCCTCATCATAAGGAAATATAAATAACAAATTTATTATTGCCTCTAGGGCATATTTCCTTCAATCTCCCACTTGCACTAGAGTCAATAATCTAGTTCACATCCCCATGTGATTTAACACCAATATTCACATCTGTATGTGATTAACACCCATAGTTCACATTGTCATGTGACCAACACCTGAAGGATTTACTAGAGTCAATAATCTAGTTCACATCGCTTTGTAATTGACACCCAAAGAGTACTAAGGTATGATCATGTTTTGCTCGTGAGAGAAGTTTAGTCAACGGGTCTATCACATTCAGAGCCGTATGTATTTTGCTAATATTTTATATCTACAATGCTCTGCACGGAGCTACTCTAGCTAATTGCTCCCACTTTCAATATGTGTCCAGATTGAGACTTAGAGTCATCTGGATTGGTGTAAAAGCTTGCACCGATGTAACTCTTTACGACGAACTCTTTTATTACCTCCATAATCGAGAAACATTTCCTTGGTCCTTACTAAGGATATTCTTGACCACTGTCCAGTGATCTACTCCTAGATCAAAATTGTACTCCCTTGCCAAACTCAGAGCAAGGTATACAATAGGTCTGGTACACAGCATGGCATACTTTATAGAACCTATGACTGAGGAATAGGGAATGACTTTTCATTCTCTTTTCATTTTTTGTCATGGTCGGGTTTTGAGTCTTACTCAAGTTCACACCTTGCAACACAGGCAAGAACTCCTTCTTTGACTGTTCCATTTTGAACTACTTCAAATCTTATCAAGGTATGTACTCACTGAAAAATCTTATCAAGCGTCTTGATCTATCTCTATAGATCTTGTTGCTCAATGTGTAAGCAGCTTCACCGAGGTCTTTCTTTGAAAAACTCCTTTCAAACACTCCTTTATGCTTTCCAAAAAATTCAACATTATTTCTAATCAACAAAATGTCATTCACATATACTTATCAGAAAGGCTGTAGTGCTCCCACTCACTTTCCTGTAAATACATGCTTCACCGCAAGTCTGTATAAAACAATATGCTTTGATCAACTCATCAAAGCGTATATTCCAACTCCGAGATGCTTGCACCAGTCCATAGATGGATCACTGGAGCTTGCACACTTTGTTAGCACCTTTAGGATTGACAAAACCTTTTGGTTGCATCATATACAACTCTTCTTTAATAAATCCATTAAGAAATGCAGTTTTGACATCCATTTGCCAGATTTCATAAAATGTGGCAATTGCTAACATGATTTGGACAGACTTAAGCATCGATACGAGTGAGAAAATCTCATCGTCTTCAACACCTTGAACTTGTCAAAAAAACTTTTTGCGACAAGTTGAGCTTTGTAGGTAGTAACAATACTATCAGCGTTTGTCTTCGTCTTGAAGATCCATTTATTTTCTATGGCTTGCCGATCATCGGGCAAGTCCACCAAAGTCCACACTTTATTCTCATACATAGATCCCATCTCAGATTTCATGGCCTTCAAGCCATTTCGTGGAATCTGGGCGCATCATCGCTTCCTCGTAGTTCGTAGGTTCATCACGGTGTAGTAACATGACTTCCAGAACAGGATTACCGTACCACTCTGGTGCGGACTGTACTTTCGAAGACCTACGAGGTTCTGTACTAACTTAATCTAAAGTTTCATAATCATCATCATTAGCTTCCACACTAATTGGTGTAGGAATCACTGGAACTGATTTCTATGATGAACTACTTTCCAATTCGGGAGAAGGCACAATTTCCTTATCAAGCTCTATTTTCCTCCCACTCACTTCTTTCGAGAGAAACTCCTTCTCTAGAAAGGATCCATCTTAGCAACGAATATCTTGCCTTCAGATCTGTGATAAAAGGTGTACCCAACAATTTCCTTTGGGTATTCTATGAAGACGCACTTCTCCGATTTGGGTTCGAGCTTATCAGGTTGAAAATTTTTCACATAAGCATTGCAGCCCCAAACTTTAAGAAACGACAACTTTGGTTTCTTGCCAAACCATAGTTTATAAGGCGTCGTCTCAATGGATTTTGATGGTGCCCTATTTAAAGTGAATGCAGCTGTCTCAAATGCATAACCCCAAAACGATAGTGGTAAATCGGTAAGATACATCATAGATCGCACCATATCCAATAAAGTGCGGTTACGATGTTCGGATGCACCATTACGCTGCGGTGTTCCATGTGGCGTGAGCTGTGAAACTATTCCACATTGTTTTTAAATGAAGGCCAAACTCGTAACTCAAATATTCCCTCTACGATCAGATTGTAGAAACTTTATTTTCTTGTTACGATGATTCTCCACTTTTTTTGACCATGATGATTCTCCACTTCACTCTAAAATTCTTTGAACTTTTCAAATATTTCAGACTTGTGCTTCATTAAGTAGATATACTCATATCAGCTCAAATCATCTGTGAAGGTCAAAAAATAACGATACCCGCCACGAGCATCAACACTCATTGAACCGCATACATCGGTATGTATTATTTCCAACAAGTTAGTAGCTCATTCCATTGTTCCAGAGAACGGAATTTTAGTCATATTGCCCAAAAGGCACGATTCGCAAGCATCAAATGATTCATAACCAAGTGATTCCAAAAATCCATTTTTATGGAGTTTCTTCATGTGCTCTACATCGATATGACCCAAACGGCAGTGCCACAAATAAGTTGCACTATCATTATCAACTCTGCATCATTTGGCATCAATATGTGTATCACTACGAACGAGATCCAACAAACTATTTTCATTGGGTGTATGACCATGGAAGGTTTTATTCATGTAAACAGGACAACAATTATTCTCTGACTTTAAATGAATAACCGTATTGCAATAAACATGATCAAATCATATTCATGCTCAACGCAAATGTCAAATAACATTATTTAGGTTTAACACTAATCCCAAAAGTATAGGGAGTGTGTGATGATGATCATATAAATCTTGGAACCAATTCCAACACACATCGTCACTTCACCCTCAACTAGTCTCTATTTATTCTGTAACTCCTGTTTCGAGTTACTAATTTTTTAGCAACCGAACAAGTATCAAATAGCTAGGGGATACTATAAACACTAGTAAGGTACACATCAATAACCTCTATATCAAATATACCCTTTTTCACTTTGCCATCCTTCTTATCCACCAAAAATTTAGGACATTTCCGCTTCCAGTGACCATTTCCTTTGCAGTAGAAGCACTCAGTTTCAGGCTTTAGTCTAGCTTTGGGCTTCTTCACGGAAGTGACAACTTGCTTGCCATTCTACATGAAGTTCCCTTTCTTTCCCTTTGCCCTTTTCTTGGAACTAGTGGTCTTGTTAATCATCAACACTTGATGCTCTTTCTTGATTTCTACCTTCATCGATTTCATCATCATGAAAAGCTCGGGAATTGTTTCCGTCATCCCTTGCATACTATAGTTCATCATGAAGATCTACTAACTTGGTGATGGTGACTAGAGAACTCTGTCAATCACTATCTTATCTGGAAGATTAACTCCCATTTGATTCAAGCAATTGTGGTACCGAGACAATCTGAGCACATGCATGCTCACTGCTTGAGCTATTCTCCTGCATCTTTTAGCCATAGAACTTATTGGAGACTTCAAATCTCTCAACTCAGGTATTTGCTTGAAATATTAACTTCAACTCCTGGAACATCTCATATGGTCCATGACGTTCAAAACGTCTTTGAAGTCCCGATTCTAAGCCGTTAAGCATGGTGCACTAAACTATCAAGTAGTCATCATATTGAGCTAGCCAAATGTTCATAACGTTTGCATCTGCTCCTGCAATAGGTCTGTCACCTAGTGGTGCATCAAGGACATAATTTTTCTGTGCAGCAATGAGAATAAACCTCAGATCACTGACCCAGTCCGCATCATTGCTACTTATCATCTTTCAACTTAGTTTTCTCATGGAACACATATAAAACATAGGGAAGCAACAACGCGAGCTATTGATCTACAACATTATTTGCAAAATACTATCAGGACTAAGTTCATGATAAATTAAAGTTCAATTAATCATATTAATTAAGAACACCCACTTAGATAGACATCCCTCTAATCATCTAAGTGATCACGTGATCCAAATCAAATAAACCATGTCCGATCATCACGTGAATGGAGTAGTTTTCAATGGTGAACATCACTATGTTTATCATATCTACTATATGATTCACGCTCGACAGTTCGGTCTCAGTGTTCTGAGGCCATATCTGCATATGCTAGGCTCGTCAAGTTTAACCCGAGTATTTCTGTGTGTGCAAAACTGGCTTACACCCATTGTATGCGAACGTAGAGCTTATCACACCCGATCATCACGTGGTGTCTCGGCACGACGAACTTTGGCAACCGTGCATACTCAGGGAAAACACTTGTACCTTGAAATTTAGTGAGAGATCATCTTATAATGCTACCGTCAATCAAAGCAAAAAAATATGCATAAAAGATAAACATCACATGCAATCAATATAAGTGATGTGATATGGCTATCATCATCTTGTGCCTTTGATCTACATCTCCAAAGCATATCGTAGCATCATTGTCGTCTCGCCAACTGTTGCTTCTATGACTATCGCTGCCGCTTAGTGATAAAGTAAAGCAATTACAAGGCGATTGCATTGCATACAATAAAGCAACAACCATATGGCTCCTGCCAGTTGCCGATAACTCTGTTACAAAACATGATCATCTCATACATTAAAATATAGCATCATGTCTTGACCATATCACATCACAACATGCCCTGCAAAAACAACTTAGATGTCCTCTACTTTGTTGTTGCAAGTTTTACGTGGCTTCTATGGGCTGAGCAAGAACTGTTCTTACCTACGTATCAAAACCACAACGATATTTTGTCAAGTTAGTGTTGTTTTAACCTTCACAAGGATCGGGCGTAGCCACACTCGATTCAACTAAAGTTCGAGAAACTGACACCCGCCAGCCACCTGTGTGCGAAGCACGTAGGTAGAACCAGTCTCGCGTAAGCGTACGCGTAATGACGGTCTGGGCCGCTTCATCCAACAATACCGCTGAATCAAAGTATGACATGCTGGTAAGCAGTATGACTAGTATCGCCCACAACTCACTTGTGTTCTACTCGTTCATATAACATCTACGCATAAACCTGGCTCGGATGCCACTATTGGGGAACGTAGTAATTTCAAAAAAAAATCCTACGCACACGCAAGATCATGGTGATGCATAGCAACGAGAGGGGAGAGTGTCGTCCACGTACCCGTAGACCGTAAGCGGAAGCGTTATGACAACATTGTTGATGTAGTCGTACGTCTTCGCGATCGACCGATCCTAGTACCGAACGTACGACACCTCCGCGATCTGCACACGTTCAGCTCGGTGACATCCCACGAACTCACGATCTAGTAGAGCTTTGAGGGAGAGTTCCGTCAGCACGACAGCGTGATGACGGTGTTGATGAAGCTACCGACGCAGGAATTCACCTAAGCACCGCTACGATATGACCGAGGCGGATTATGGTGGAGGGGGGCACCGCACACGGCTAAAATATCAATGATCAACTTGTGTACCTTGGGTGCCCCCCCCCATCCCTGTATATAAAGGAGCTAGGGGGGAGGCGGCCGGCCAAGAGGAGGGCGCACCAAGGGGGGAGTCCTACTCCTGCTGGGAGTAGGACTCCTCCTTTCCTAGTAGGAGTAGGAGAAGGGGGAAGGGGGAGAGAGGGGGAAGGAAAGGGGGGCGCCGCCCCCCTCCTTGTCCAATTCGGACTAGAGGGGGAGGGGGCGCGCGGCCCTGCCTTGGCCGCCCCTCCTCTTCTCCACTAAGGCCCAATACACTCCCTGGTACTCCGGTATATGCCCGAACTTGACCGGAACACTTCCGAAGTCCAAACATAGTCATCCAATATATCGATCTTTATGTATCGACCATTTTGAGACTCCTCGTCATGTCCATGATCATATCCGGGACTCCTAACTACCTTCGGTACATCAAAACACATAAACTCATAATACCGATTGTCACCGAACGTTAAGCGTGTGGACCCTACGGGTTCGAGAACTATGTAGACATGACCGAGACACATCTCCGGTCAATAACCAATAGCGGAAACTGGATGCTCATATTGGCTCCTACATATTCTACGAAGATCTTTATCGGTCAAACCGCATAACAACATACGTTGTTCCCTTTGTCATCGGTATGTTACTTGTCCGAGATTCGATCGTCGGTATCTCGATACCTAGCTCAATCTTATTACTGGCAAGTCTGTTTACTCGTTCTGTAATGCATCATCCCGTAACTAAGTCATTAGTCACATTTCTTGCAAGGCTTATACTGATGTGCATTACCGAGAGGGCCCAGAGATACCTCTCCGACAATCGGAGTGAAAAATCCAAATCTCGATCTATGCCAACTCAACAAGTACCGTTGTTGTAGAGCACCTTTATAATCACCCAGTTACATTGTGATGTTTGGTAGCACACAAAGTGTTCTTCCGGTAATCGGGAGTTGCATAATCTCATAGTCGTAGGAACATGTATATGTTATGAAGAAAGCAATAACAATAAACTAAAACGATCAAGTGCTAAGCTAACGAAATGGGTCAAGTCAATCACATCATTCTCCTAATGATGTGATCCCATTTATCAAATGACAACTCATGTCTATGGTTAAGAAACCTTAACCATCTTTGATCAATGAGCTAGTCAAGTAGAGGCATACTAGTGACACTATATTGTCTATGTATTCACACATGTATTATGTTTCCGATTAATGCAATTCTAGTATAAATAATAAACATTTATCATGATATAAGGAAATATAAATAACAACTTTATTATTGACTCTAGGGCATATTTCCTTCAGTTCTAACAATGCAACAACCAAGTTCGTGAACTTGTTGGACACGAACGCGGTTGACATTGATCAAGCCCCTTTCGAACCGTTCAGCTACAATGAAATGGAGGGCAGCGTGGACGATCATGGTTGTGCAGACGAATTGGAGGAGATCGAAGCAGAAGCGTATGAGCGGTCGCAAGCAAAAACTGGGAAAAGCCAAAGATCAAAGAACTACACGATATTGGAAGATCAAGCTTTGATCAAAGCATGGAGTGCGGTGTCTCTTGATGCATGCACGTGTACTGATCAAACCGCCAAGAGATATTGGCAAAGGATCGAAGATCAATACTTCCGCATTATGGCAAAGCATCCCAATAGGACTCCACGCACATTTCGGTCGCTTCAAGGCCGTTGGGAGAACATCAAGCCTATGTGTAGCTGTTGGGCAGCTTGCTTGGAGCAAGTACGCAATGCACCTCCAAGTGGCACCGTGGAGTCGGACTATGTGAGTTTGTTTTGCCTTTGTTCAAGTTGTGCATCATCATATTGCATCATGGGAAATGATTGGATCCCTTCCTTCACATTGTGTAGGACAAGATTGCTCAACATCGATACAAGGACATGGAAGCTTCGGAAGGCAGATTATTCAAACTTGAGCATTGTTGGGAGTTGCTCAAAAAATGCGAGAAGTGGAAGTTGATCGACAAAGAATCCCCACCAAAAAGTGGCTCACTTACAAACATGGATGAAGATGAGGGTGATGATGGCCCAAGAAATTTACACAAGCCCGATGGCGACAAGAAGACTAAGGAGAAGATGCAAAGAGAGCAAGAAGCATCGAGTTTGAGGGAGAAGATTGATGCCATGGTGCAATCAAACGAGTCGATGTTGTTGAAGTCGTTGGAGATCAAGAAAGAGTTGGCCGAGAAGAAGGCAAAAGAGAAGCAAGAAAAGTGTCAAATACTCAAGGAAGAGGGGCTCTGCAAAGCTTAGATTGAGGAGAGAAGAGCACGCACCGCTGAAAACAAATCCATGTCCTTGTTGCTTGCCGAAGAGAATAATATCATGACAATGAACTGCAATGACATGGATGACCTCACCAAAACATGGCATGATATGTCAAGGAGAGAAATCTTGAAGAGGATAATGTTCGCGTCGGCCGGTCCGTGTTACAGTTTCGGTGATGTTTTCTCTGCTCCATATGGTGGCAATGTGGATGGTTTCGGCGCGGGAGTTGGAACAAGCGCCGGAGGTGGATTCAATGGCGCTAGAGGTGGATTCGATGGTGCGGAGTGAGGATCGACCAAGATGATGACGTACATGGGCGCAAACCTTTGCAGGGCCCTCTTTTGTGTTTCCCGTAATGAACCGGGCTTTTATTTGCGCATAAAACTGTTTATGTCATTTGAATTTGAACTTGTTTGTGAAACCATATGTCAAATGCGAGATTTGCAGTTTTTCTGTTTGCGGGTCGTCGCGGTGGTGCCCTAGCAGACCATGCAAAGTCGACCCGTAAAAAGGTATATTTGTGAATATACTTTTTTACGGATTCGTTTGGGAGTTCTGCATCTGTGCCAGCCCGAGCCAGCCCGCAAAAGCGGTTTTGCACGAACCGCAAACGCGTTTTGCGGGCCGGCGGGATGCGGGGTCTGCTAGAGTTGCTCTTATACATATAAAACATGCATAATTTACATTTCAAATAGCTAGCTACGGCTTGAAATGTATTTGCTTTCAACAGGCGTTTGCAAAAAAATGTTAAGGGACATCAATCTTTGTTCTGCTTTTTGACATAAACTATATGCAACCTTTTTTTAATGACCGGATCTATTATGAGTGTTCACTAGTAGTACAAAGCACCTTTGATGAAAAATACATCGAGATTCAAAGACCAGAAAACGACCAACTGCAATCAGAATGAGTCGTCGACACGTTGATACCACTGCTATTCTACCGGAGCCGGATTGACCTCATCAATGACTGTTGAGACGTATTCATGCACGTACCCCCAAGGAGCACTGCCTCGGAGGCGCAGTTGTTGTCATTTTGACCTGAAAGTCCAGATTAACATAACACCCAAAAATGCCCCATGAAAAGAAACCCTAACCTCACTGCCCTAAGTAGACAACATGAATGTACGCTGGAGCTCCGTGGACTACGTCCCGACGGACAAAGTAGACAAGGATCAAAGCTCAAATTAAAGACGAACTCGTAGAAAAGGTGTCAATCAATGTCACTGATGTCGTAATGAAGATAGCCAGGTTGACCTTGATGGCAGCCGAGTAGTCTTCGTGCATGTGCCCCCAATTACCAGCGCCCCGGAGGAACATAGTGGTCGCTGTTTAACCCCCGCAGTGATACGAAGCACATGACACCTAATCTCGCAAGATGACAAGAAACCTTAACCTAACCGCCCAAAGGAGATGGCAAGAATCTACGCGGGAGTTCCATCGACTATGTGTAAACGAACAAGCTCAAGGATGATCGGAGCCCGAAAGAGAAACTCAGAGAAGAAGCGCTGACATCTGCGTGAGCTCTATGCATGCCAGGACTAAGTACCCTAACATAAACTAATAACCAGAGCGGAGGGACTAGGATTCCCCTCCTCGCCACCGGTCGATGGAGAGGTGGGAAGAGGAGAGGGGTGAATCCATGGGCTCATCCGTCAAGCCTGGAGGGGAGAGGGTGCCATAGCCGCCTATGGTGACTGGAGTAGATTTGTATTTATACCCAAAATGGATTCAAGTTTTATTGATAATGTAATATACCTAGTGCTCCTTTTTTTGAGATTTCTCATCAGAACTACAGCCTTGTACAACATAGCCTGCACGATATGTAGACGATAGCTAGTCTAGCTGTCTGCTAGAGTCTGGTCACATGCATGGACGAACTGATCTCCCGTGTCATGTAGGGATCATCTAGGAAACAACGTGTGTACATCACTGATCCAATACTATCGCTCGTCTCTTTCTTCTATTAACTCAGCCGACTTGCGGGGACAGGGGAGTGTGCCTATGGTCGGCTGCTCAATTGAGGTCCCACATGTGTGTACAAAAGCAAGATGGCATGCGTTCCATTCGATGAGCGGCGTGCCAGACCGACCAACCATCTGGGGTGCAAAGCACGGCGGGGGTTTTGTATACATGTACCACCGTTTTCTTCTGGCTTTTTTCCATGACACAATCCATGGATACAAAATTATATTTAGAAGTCGAGGGCGGGGCTTTTCCCATGCGATAGGCGGGGTAGTTTCGATGTAGCAACCACGATCCCAATGGATTCAAGTCTCTATGCTTAAGTGTCATCCCTGGATCAGTATGCTGACACACACAGTACTCGAGGAATTATAACAGAGTTCAATCGCACACTTATTACATCGAGGTCCTCATAAAGAGTATTTATTACACAAATAATATGGCTGAAGGCCATCTAAACGAAATAAATGCGGAGGCTTCGAAGATAAATGAGTCCATCAACTCCAACGGCATAACTGAGTGCATGACAACGACCTATCGCACCTTATTCTTCGTCAGTAAAGTCTTCAACATTAGATGTTGCAGCTGTTTAGGTCAGCACATGGAATATGCTAGCAGAGTTACACCGTAGAGCAAATGAATACAAGAAACTATATCTACATGCATATTTGGCTGGTGGAGGCTCTAAGTTTAATGTTTTGCATAAAGCTAATTTTTCCCTACAAGAAAGGAATAAATTTCATTTACTACAAAGTTTATACCAATATTGAGAAGGTTCCTCCAACTCAATTCCCAAATTAACCAAGTATCGTCTTTAAACCCAATATTTAATTAAAGAGTAATGAGATCAACAAATAATATCCACTTGTAGATACTCAAATTTTCCATAACCGGGGACACGGCTAACCATGATTAGTTTATACACTCTGCAGAGGTTGCGCACTTTTCCCCACAAGACTCGACTGCATGCATGATCGGAAGATCGACACATAGTCTTTCTGAAGCATTAACTCTCTACTCTAGGTAGACCGGTACACCTACTTTCCCCTACATCTCCTAGTCCACCTCTTCAAGATCTCACACAACTTACTCAACTATGCCAGAGCCCATAATGGCTTGTGGCTGTACACGGAAGTTTCTAGGCATGAAATATCATATGATCCCTTTGAGCCTTGGTGGCGAACCGAGGGAAAATCACACGGGTACTCCGAGATTCCCATGGGCAAGCACTGGTTTCTCCAGGTGCCCCAACTAATCCACCCTGATGTGTATTAAAGTTGCCACCTTAATGTTATCCAAAATTATTATCTCTCACAACTTCCATGAATATCATAATCCAATCCCTGTCTACGAGCATGGCTAAGAAATAAATGAGCATAACGTATATTCCCGGGGTGATCAAAGGTAATAGGTTCCTACCTCAAGTATTACAACCAAACCACATGTTCCCAATCCTACTTATGCAAATATTTGAGGGGCAAAACTAATGCATAGTAAAAACTTGGTATTGAAAAGTATGATCAAAGTGTAACTTTCCTTGTGATGATCAGAAAACTCTAGGGATGAAAGTGCGTTATATCGACTAGAGGGGGGTGAATAGGCAATTTTTATGAATTCTTCACTGAGGAATTTGCTGGTGAGGAAATTCCTAAACGAAGAACTACTAGCAGCGGAATAAGTACTCAGAAGTAAACACAACAGAACACAAGCATAGTCATCATGATGAAATGAAGACAAGCACAGATTACAGAGAGCGTAAACACAGGATAACACTAGAAAGAAGACGGATAGACTGAAGAAATTGATCTGAGTAAATTGAGAAAGTCTTCAGTCAAAGTCTTCAAACAGATATGAATAGGCACATAACAACAGACATGAGGAAATGAAAGAGTTGAGGAAATAGAACTAGTAAGCCTGGTGAAGACAATGATTTGGTAGACCAGTTCCAACTGCTGTCTCACTTGTACATCTGGTTGGAGCGGCTGAGTATTTAAACTCGAGGACACCCAGTCCCGGACACACAGTCCTCACCGTATTCTCCTTGAGCTAAGGTTACACAGACCTCGCCCAATCACTCGTGGTAAGTCTTTAGGTGACTTCCGAACCTTCACAAACTCAGTCACTCGGCGATCCACAATTCCTCTTGGATTCTCTAGACCTTGACGCCTAACCGTCTGGAAGAAGCACAGTCTTCAAAGGAAACAAGCGTCGGATCCACGAAGGACTCTTCAGTGATGCTCAATCACTTCAGGTTTGTAGGTGTTGGGTTTTGGGTTTTCCTCACTTGATGATTTTCGCTCAAAGTCCTCGGAGGATGGGATGCTCTCAATTGACAAGTGTCAGTTTCTCTCGGAGCAGCCAGCTAGCTAGTGGTTGAAGGGGGCAGCTATTTATAGCCTAGGGAGCAGCCCGACATGATAAGACATAAATGCCCTTGTCTGATATGACCGTTAGGTCGGTAGATATTTTGGAACCGCTGGCGCATAGCATAGCAACGGTCGGAATTTTGACTATCAAAATCCTTAGGGTTATCATGATGCTCACTGTGTAGGCAATTCACACTGGTGAATTTCTAACTCTTCAGTCAGAACAAATTCCTCAGAGACTAGAAGAACTTCGTCTCTGTCAGTGAAGAATATGACTGAACTGTATGAGATTTCCAATGGCTTCACTCGAAGGGATTGGTAGGTGTAGGATTTTGAGTTGAGTATCACATGGAAATCTTTCCTTAGTATTTCCTCGACCCCCTTTAACAGTATGGTGTTTCCTCTGACTCAAGAAAGAGAAAATAAAACTACGAAAACAAAAGTCTTCACACTTCATGTTCCTCGAATGATTGCTAAGTCTTCAAGGTCACACCAATTTCTTCACTTTCAAAGTCTTCAGAAAGTCTTCAGAAATTCAAAGTCTTCAGTTGAAGAACTTCATTTTTAGGGGTCGACTTTCTCTGTAAATATCAAACTCCTCATAGACTTATAGTCCTGTGTACACTTCACAAACACATTAGTCCCTTAACCTATAAGTCTTTAATACACCAAAATCACTAAGGAGCACTAGATGCACTTACAAGGGATTCATCGTAACAAGCTTCACACTCCGAAAAATCTAGCGTAGAACAAACAATAGCATACATAAGAAATCAAGCAAATGATGCAAAGAGAAAAACGAAGAAAAGATCCAATGAAAACTCAAAAACAAGCAAATAACTAATCTAAACAGAAAACAAATTTTAACAGCATTATATTTATGTGGATTAGACTTTAACAGTAATTACATGTGATTAGCTACGATTTGCAAAAAGAATCAACTCAAACGGAGCTACGAAACTCAAGATACAAACAAAACAAAATTAAATTCTAATCTGAACTAAACTCCAATTTTAAATTGTCAAAATCATGTTCAAGTTGGTTTACTAGATAGATGAGATCGGTTTGAATATTTAGGCGTTCGTTTCGTCGAATTTGGACAAACGAGCAAAAAGTTATGAGGGTTTAAAGATCAGGGGCTAATCTGCTAAGAAAATATTCGCAGATAGGTCCTTGGACGAAATCTTAAATAAAAAGAAAAATCTACATAATGAACGTTCGCTACAGAACCTAATCTAATGAGTTCGTTCATTACAGAAACTAAACGAACAAACTGTTCGCTAAATAAACCAACTAATAAAATAAACCGATCTAAAAAACCAAAGAAAACCCGGCGGTTCGAATCGGTTTTTACCGGTTCGGCGGTCGGGCGACGGCGGCGCGGACTCGACGCCGTCGGCGGCTTCGTGTGGATGGCCCTGCTCTAGCAAGGGCGGCGACGGCGTCTAACGACGGCGGGGTGCGGCGGCCTGGGCCGACTGGGCTGGGCGCGGCCCAGTTCGGTCGACCCGAACTTTTTTTTAAAAAAATGTCCAGAGACAAAAGTACACAAAATAAATATAAATAAATTGCTAAAAATACCAGAAAAATTCACGTAGCTCTATGGCTTTATTAGTGACCTAGTGAACATTTTTCTGGGCCTAAATGCCTAAACTAAAAACAAACATTATAGTACTAATTACTATGCTAACTAATAAATAAACTAGCGAATAAAATCAAATAAACTCTCCAAAATTCAAAATTCAATTTCCAATATTTTTCTACTAATTTTGAAGAAGCCATATTATCTTCTCTCTTTATTTTAAACAATTTTGAAAAACAATTTGATCCAATTACCAAATTTTGATAAATCAAAATTGAATTTTTTTTTGAAACCTCCAACTCTCTCAAATTGGTACTTGGGTTGCTTAAGGCCTCTTGGATCAAACTGCAAGCAAAAACAAAGCAACAAAAATGCATAAATCATGGATGCATATGAATGATCTATGAATAACATCCAAATTGAAAATTGGGATGGTACATTTAGCTAGTCGGTTCGACAAAGAGGCGAGAAGATGAGGGAGTAGTGGATTCAACTCACTGTTGGAAATGTAGGGTTGTGTGATTTGAAGGCTCGTTACTGCTGGACAGCTGGGACCCTGTGATTTGACTAGCCAATATCATTATTACTTAGGTGGTACGAACGGGGTGAGTCTCCCCTGATCGACTAAGAGCAAGTACAATATTTAAAGAGTTAAAATATTATATTTCTGTTCACATGGAGGGAAAAGAAGAGTAGGGAGAAGAGGAGCCGGCTACAGAATAAGAGCCAACTACAACACATGCTCCTAGGCATAATGTGAGAGTGAGACGTGGGCCATGTATTTATAAAGTAGCACATCTTTGCATCTAACTATTGTACGTACTGTCTATAACCTTGACTATAGATGACATGGCAACATCATATAGCCATAAGCTGGTTGTACTTCCCCTCCATGGTATATAGGTGCTAAGAGCAAGTACTCTACAATAGTGGGCTTATAGCCCGCTTACATGGAACTTTTTCTTATGTGGAGGAGGGAGACATGGAAGACTGGTTGGAGTGGGCTCTCCCGCAAGACCCATGAACTTACTACGTACTCCCTGGCGAAGGCAATAAATACTATGAAGAAAGAGATAGAGAGAAGTAAAAAACACTCTTATAGCCAACCTTATAGCTAACCTAGCTGTATGAGTGACTATAAGTGATGACTATATATGACATGCCAACATCACATAGCCTAATGCACCTGGACGGAGCAAGTAGTTTAATGCATGTGAAGTAGGCAAAAAAATTCTCATTTATAGCAGTGTGAAATCACAAAGGGAGCGACCACTCGAGCGAGGCGATGGTCGTGGTACGCGCAACCATGATACAGGCTGCTGACAGCCCCTAGACCTGAGATCAAATGGTCACATGCTAAGTGAAGGAAATATGCCCTAGAGGCAATAATAAAGTTTTATTTTATATTTCCTTATTCATGATAAAGGTTTACTATTCATGCTAGGATTGTATTGATCGAAAACCTTAATACATGTATGAATACATAAACAAACATAGTGTCCCTAGTAAGCTTCTACTAGACTAGCTCGTTAATGAAAGATGGTTAAGGTTTCCTAACCATGGACATTAGTTGTCATTTGATAACGGGATCACATCATTAGGACAATGATGTGATGGACAAGACCCATCCGTTAGCTTAGCATAATGACCGATCAATTTTATTGATATTGCTTTCTTCATGTCAAATACATATTCCTTCGACTATGAGATTATGCAACTCCCGGGTATCGTAGAAATGCCTTATGTGCTATCAAACGTCATAACGTAACTGGGTGATTATTAATACGCTCTATAGGTATCTCTGAAGGTGGCTGTTGAGTTGGCATAGATCAAGATTAGGATCTGTCACTCCGAGTATCGGAGAGGTATCTCTAGGCCCTCTCAGTAATACACATCATAAGCTTGCAAGCAAACGACTAAGGAGTTAGTCAAGAGATGATGTATTACAGAACGAGTAAAGAGACTTGTCGGTAACGAGATTGAACTAGGTCTGAAGATATCGACGATCGAATCTCGGGCAAGTAATAAACCGATGGACAAAGGGAATAACGTATGTTGTCATAACGGTTCGACCGATAAAGATCTTCATAGAATATGTAGGAGCCAATATGAGCATCCATGTTCTGCTATTGGTTACTGACCATAGAGGTGTCTCGGTCATGTCTACATAGTTCTCGAAGCCGTAGGGTCCGCACACTTAACATTCGATGACGATATTGTATTATATGAGTTATGTGATTTGGTGACTGAATGTTGTTCAAAGTCCCGGATGACATCACAGACATGATGAGGAGTCTCGAAATGGTTGAGAGGTAAATATTGATATATAGGATGATAGTATTCGGACACCGGAAGTGATTCGGCAGGTACCGGGTACTTATCGGGTCACCGGAAGGGGTTTCGGGCACCCCGACAAAAGATATGGGCCTTATGGGCCAAGAGGGGAATGCACCAGCCACAAGGGGATGGTGCGCTCCACATATGGTCCGACCAGGGATGGAGAAGGAAAGGGGAAGGGAGAAAGGAGGGTGTGGATTAGGATTCCCACTTCTCTCTCTCCCCCCTTCGTCAAATATGGCAGGGGGCACAGGGCAAGGAAGCCCCAAGGGGGCAGGCGGCCAGCCCTTGGGCGCCTCCTGGCCTCTCCCCTCCCCCTCCCACCTATATATATGTGGGGAGGGGGGCGCCTAGAACACACAACAGACAATTGTTAGCCATGTGAGACGCCCCCTCCACAATTTACACCCCTAGTCATATTTCTCACGGTGCTTAGGCGAAGCCCTGCGAGGATCACTTCACCATCACCGTCACCACACCGTCATGCTGATGGAACTCATCTACTACCTCGACACCTTGCTGGATCAAGAAGGCGAGGGACGTCACCGAGCTGAACGTGTGCAGAACTCGGAGGTGCCATACGTTCGGTACTCGATCGGTGGAGCGCGAAGAAAGTTCGACTAGATCAACCACGTTGTGAAACGCTTCCGCTTTACGGTCTACGAGGGTACGTAGACACACTCTCCCCCTTGTTGCTATGCATCTCCATGGATAGATCCTTGCGTGTGCGTAGAATTTTTTTTTGTTTTCCGTGCAACGTTGCCCAATAGTGGCATCATGAGCCAGGTCTATGCGTAGATGATATGCACGAGTAGAACACAAAGAGTTGTGGGAGTTGATAGTCATACTGCTTACCACCGGCGGTATTGTAAGATGAAGCGGACCGGACCAACCTCCACCTATATGAGACCGTTTCCACCGACAGACATGCAACTAGTTTTGCATAAAGGTTGCTGGCGGGTGTCTATTTCTCCTACTTTATTGAATCGAATTTGACTATGGGTGGTCCTTGAAGAAGGTTAAAACAACAAACTTGATGAAACACCGTTGTGGTTTTATGTGTAGGTAAGAACGGTTCTTGCTAGAAGCCTGTAGCAGCCACGTAAAACTTCCAACAACAAAGTAGAGGACGTCTAACTTGTTTTTGCAGGGCATGTTGTGATGTGATATGGTCAAGACATGATGTGATATACATTATTGTATGAGATGATTATGTTTTGTAAAAGTTATCGGCAACCGGCACGAGCCTTATGGTTGTCTCTTTATTGTATGAAATGCAAACGCCATGTAATTGCTTTACTTTATCACTATGCATTAGCGATAGTTGTAGAAGCAATAGTTGGCGAGATGACCACGACGCAACGATGGAGATCAAGGTGTCAAGCCGGTGACTATGGACATCATGACAATGCTTGGGAGATGGAGATCAAAAGCATGAGATGATGATGGCCATATCATGTCACATATTTTGATTGCATGTGATGTTTATTTTTTATGCATCTTATTTTGCTTAGTACGGCAGTACCATTATAAGATGATCCCTTCACTAAATTTCGAAATATAAGTGTTCTCCCTGAGTATGCACCGTTGTGACAGTTCCTCGTGTTGAGACACCACGTAATGATCGGGTGTGATAGACTCTAGATTCACATAGAACTGGTGCAAGATAGTTTTGCACATGCGGAATACTCGGGTTAAACTTGATGAGCCTAGCATGTACAGACATGGCCTCGGAACACTGGAGACCGAAAGGTCGAACGTGAATCATATAGTAGATATGATCAACATAGATATGATCAACATAGATATGTTCACCATTGACGACTACCCCATCTCACGTGATGATCGGACATGGGTTAGTTGATTTGGATCACATATCATTTAGATGACTTGAGGGATGTCTATCTAAGTGGGAGTTCTTAAGTAATTTGATTCATTGAACATAATTTATCATGACCTTAGTCTTGACAGTTTTTGCAAATCTATGTTGTCGATCAATAGCTCACGATATAGCTCACTTATTTTTGATATGTTACTAGAGAAAAATAAGTTCAAAGATGATGATGCAGTCTGGGTCTGTGATCTGAGGATTATCCTCATTACTACACAGAAGAATTATGTCCTTGATGCACCGCTAGGTGACAGACCTATTGCAGGAGCAGAGGCAAGCTTGATATGATGACTACTTAATAGTTTAGGGCGCCATGTTTTACGGCTTAGAATCGAGACTTCAAAAATGTTTTGAACGCCACGGAGCATATGAGATGTTTTAAGAGCTGAAATTGGTATTTCAGACTCATGCCCGTGTCGAGAGTTATGAGACCTCTGACAAGTACTTTGCCTACAAGATGGACGAGAATGGCTCAGCCAGTGAGCATGAGCTCAAAATGTCTGGGTACTACAATCGCTTGAATCAAGTGGGAGTTAATCTTCCAGATAAGATAGTGATTGACAAGAGTTCTCTAGTCACTATCACCAAGCTACTAGAGCTTCGTGATGAACTATAATGTGCAAGGGATGACGAAAACAATTCCCAAGCTCTTCGTGATGCTAAAATCGGCGAAGGTAGAAATCAAGAAAGAGCATCAAGTGTTGATGGTTAACAAGACCACTAGTTTCAAGAAAAAGGCCAAAGGGAAAGAAAGGGAACTTCAAGAAGAATTGCAAGCAAGTTGCCACTCCTGTGAAGAAGCCCAAAGCTGGACCTAAACCTGAAACTGAGTGCTTCTACTGCAAAGGGAATGGTCACTAGAAATGGAACTACCCCAAAGACTTGGTGGATAAGAAGGATGGCAAAGTGAGCAAAGCTATATTTGATATACATGTTATTGATGTGTACCTTGCTACTTTTCTTAGTATCCCCTGGGTACTTGATACTGGTTCAGTTGCAAAGATTAGTAACTCGAAACAGGAGTTGCAGAATAAATGGAGACTAGTTAAGAGTGAGGTGATGATGTATTTTGAAAATGATTCCAAGGTTGATACGATCACCATTGCACACTCACTCGACCTTCGGGATTAGTGTTGAACCTAAATAAATGTTATTTGGTGTTTGCATTGAGCATGAATATGATTTGATCATGTTTATTGCAATACAGTTATTCATTTAAGTCAGAGAATAATTGTTGTTCTGTTTACATGAATAAAACCTTATATGGTCATACACTCAATGCAAATGGTTTATTGAATCTCGATCGTAGTGATACACATATTCATAATATTGATGCCAAAAGATGCAAAGTTGATAATGATAGTGCAACATACTTGTGGCTCTGCCGTTTAGGTCATATTGGTGTAAAGCGCATGAAGAAACTCCTTGCAGATGGGCTTTTGGAATCACTTGATTATGAATCATTTGATACTTGTGAACTATGCCTCATGGGCAAGATGACTAGAACTCCATGCTCTGGAACAATGGAGCGAGCCAATGTGATGTAGGGTAGAACCCTAGAGGCCAATCATTCACGTTTGGAGGTGAATCCTACCAAGAACACGAAGAACACGAGAGGGGGAACAAGGGGAAAACACGAGAAAACACTCAACCAACAAGAATATAGTCACACATGCGCTAGATAATCGAGACACAAAGTGATACAAGATCCAAATACAACAAAGGACGACACATAGGGTAACCGGTTCTTCTCCAAGAGGAGGTCTTGAAGAGGGTCTTCTCCGAAAGGAGGTCTTGAATCCAACAAGGATCTTCTCTGAAGAGGTGTCGGTCCCTCACGGTGGAGTAGATCCAGATGGATGAGCAAGGCTCTATCTCAAAGTATGAGCTATCACAATGCTAACCCTAACTAGGAGGAGATGGGGGTCTATAAGTGCTAAGCCACGAAGGGGTAAGTGAGGGGCGAAGGGGTACACGGGCCTCGACCCAAGTCACGCACGCAGGCATGGTCCGGATGATCTGGAAGGTGACACGGATGATCCGGGTGTTAGTCCGGATGATCCGGGCGACCGTCTGGATGATCCGGCTTCGTCGAGCAGGCTTCGGGTGTCTTCGGGCACATTACCCGGATCATTCGGGCGGGGGTACGGATCATCCGGGCTTGGTCCGGATCGTCCGGCTGGGGGTCCGGTTGATCTGGGAAAGTCTTGTCTTGCTCCGTTCTTCTTCTTCCTTCTCCTCTTTCATGCTTGGCCTTGGTCCTTGGATTCTCCATGGTCGTTTCTGTTGTACCTGAGTATATGCAAGGTCCATGCATGAGGTAGTAGCCATGTCTCACATGCAAAAAGTGACGTTTCGAAGAGGAGTGAATCGCCACCTTGTGTCCAATGGCGTATGTTCGAGGTCTCATCATATGTCCTCTTGGGGCTTGGAGAGTAGTCGGAGTGTACATGGGGATGAACGTGGGATGCTCCGCATCATCTCCCCCCCCCCCCTTGGGAAAGATCCGACCTCGGATCGTGATCCTCATCACCATGGAAACAGTTGTCGTGGACGGACTTGTAGTTGAACGTAGATGAAGGCATTGTGCAGTCGAAGTACTCCAAGGTGTTTCCAGTATGTGGTACATGCAAAATGAGCAAACATAAAGTACACTTGGAAATACAATGGTTAGCGCACACAAAGTGTCCATGAAGTAAATATGAGTCCGTGCGGCAAGATGGTTCATGACAAAGCGCATGAAGCTTATCAAGATGATCTAGAATGAGATGCAAAGCATTCATGGGGTAATTAGCATGGTGCACAAAGCAACAAATTCTACCATCGTGCAAAATGATGTCATAGAGACACGGTTCATCAATAGCACGAATATGGCAATGGATGCTCAATACGTTTATGGTATCATGCAATTGAAGGTGGGCAATATGATCATGATGTATGAATATGCCATCAAGGTAGATCACAACAAATTTGCTAAGGAAATGCACAAGCTCACATATCATGGATGACATGGAAATAGATGCAACAAGACAAGCATAATGTGAGTCAATCCATGCATATGGTGCAAACTTGTGGTGAGTATGATATGTCCATCGAGCATGACATGTGTGAGCACAGTTAACAAATATGGAGGTGTTGACGTACCAATGCTCCATGTCATGGCATGAGTGGAATTCTGAAGGTGCATCCAATAAGTGTGAGCGCTCCTCAATGTGAAGGTCCATAGAGCCAATCTCCAATGTCGCTCCTCCATTCGCGAGATGTATCTTGTAGACAACAAGAAGGAAACAACAATGAAAGAGTGACCCATCCAATATGTGTATTTGAGGATGGCTCAAAGGGAAGGAGTTCACCTTTATGAGGATGTCGAAAATGTTGGTGTTGCACATCATGTATGCCTTCACATAGCCAATATGTCTCATGATGGTAATGCCTTGTGAATCCTTCAAAACGAAATAACATGTTAAACACTCAGAAAAACAAATGAGGTTAGCGGAAGTGCAAAACCTATCATTTGTGTGGTAAGATACCCAACAAGTGTATGCATCATGCTCATCATAAGAAAGGACAAGAGAGCATTTCATAGTATGGAGGCATATGATGCAAGAACAACCAAATACAATAGGCTCACTCAAACAAGCATGCATCACAAGTAAGATGTCAAAGTCTCCAAGATCAATAAGCATAGTATGGTTGCACCCAATACAAGTGGATATGAAAGAGGCAACTAATGGACACAGGAGACAATGATCAAGATATATCATGTGAGAGGCATGAACATATATGTCATCAACCCAAGAAAGCAAGTAAGAGTGGAACATGGGTGATGCAACATAGCAAGCAACCATAGCGATCAAGTCAAGCAAGCTAGTAGTGCAAAGATGCAACATACTAGAGGGAATCATTGCAAGCATGTTATGTGTGCAAATAGTGGGCATGAATAATGGACATGACATATCACAAGCATGAAAGCAAGATATGAGAAAAATATCATCAATGTACTGGCGAGAGGCCATATGTAAATAGCAATGGGGCATCATGACTCTCCCAACACAACAGTCAACAATAGCGTGAAGCACATGGTAAACATGGCAATAGCAACAAGGATCCCCACCAAGCATGCAAAGCATAATGGTGAATCATGGGTAGATCCAAGCAAGGGTCACAATTGCATGGCAAAATCATGTAAAGAGGCATAACATGCAAAGTGAACACGATAGTATGGGCATAAGGTGACAAGTGGTAAATAGCCCATAGCCGTGTGAGAGCCAAGTAGAATAGATGATGTGCACAGGACCTCTGTTGCGCCGCTAATTTGGCCCGATCTTTCACGATGCAACAACCACAACTAAATTTCACTGATAAAAGTTTCCAAATACGCGAACGATATATGCAACCTGAAACTGTGGTAACAACAACTGACAAATAATACCTCGGCAAACAAGGCACCTCCCATCGGAGTAGAAGTAACCGGCAAGTAATCCATCGCCACGGACGGACCTCTAACCAATAGCTAGCAAATTCCCAATCACGAGAATCCTCTCGCTAAAGTGTAATCTTCTTAATAGAAAATCTCACATAAAAAAACAAGACGAACGCCCAGAGGGCCGCTTCATAGTCTGTCTATAAACTCTAGAAAATAACCTGATCCTAAAAGTCTGATAGCCAAAGCTATATAGCCCAAGTACAAACCGACTAGTAATACTAGATCGGCCTAAGAAAAAGGCACGCATGCCATATTAATTGAGTTAGCTTCCATTACGTGACTTGTTGGAGCGCGGAAGATCTCCTTGCCGTTCAGATCTTCTTTCTTTATTTTTCTTTTCCAAACGTACGTGGTTGGCTCATTTCAAAACATATCTGCAGCATGTACATGCATACTTATTCTCTTCCTATTTTCAAGGACATGCAGATCGGCCAGTTGTACATCCGGAGACGCACAACTAACAAACCTGTTGCATGCATGATGTTTCCTTTTTATTCTCCATGGTCTCCACACCCTCTTATTTCTCCAAACGCAAGGATCATATTCTTTTGCATCTCGGTTAGAAAACAAATAATTCCTTTTTTTGTGCGTGCATGCACTTGCATGGACTCATCTAGTCCAGCCATGCTCTCCCATTTAATATGAGTTCCTTCTTTGCGTATAATTGGCGCAAAGTCTGGACCACATAATATACGCAAGCACCCATCTTTTCATTTGCTAAGATCTGTCATCTTCTTCATAATTTTGTCATCCTCGTTTTGAACTTCCTTTCTGGACTCCACCTCCTCGACCTGCACCGTCGTTGCCTCATCCACAATATCTTCTGTTTGCACCCCTTTGTCAATGGTCATTATTGTCGTCTGCATCCTCTTGCTAATGACCGGCGTTGTGCCCATGACATGTGTGTTAGGCATATTTATCGTATTGTATGCCTCATCAATAGAAGTGTGTAGTCGTTGCACGAAGAGAATGGTGGGAATGATAGTCCATGGGATCCCAAATCGTTGTTGCTCTCAAGAGCTCGTTTCATCAACTCTTGGGATTGAGAGGTTGACGAGTATACATGAGTACCTACACAAAACAAAGACAAAGGGAAAATTGTGTGTGCGTGATATATGTACACATCATCCATCATGATGCACATGTGCTTGTGTTGGTTAGCACAAAATATCCAATGCTCAAATAAATGAGATGTGTGGTATAGAAACATGTCATCCATCATGAGGGGTTTGTTATTATTTATGGCATAATGGATAATCAAAGGATGTAATGCATCATGAGATAAATGTAGAGCATTGTTATTCATGGAATGCATATGGTGCACGCAATTATGGGAATCATGCAAAGTATGGGATGTATCAAAATCTCCTAATATGCATGAGGAAACTATGGGGGTCTCCTCATGAGCATTAGTGGAAACATCACATGGAGAATATTGACAACATCCAAAACAAAGCATATTTGGTTCTATGTGATCATGGCATGACATAGTAGATGAATTGCACAAATCATGTAAAGGAAGCATAGCAATATCATCACATGAAAATCAAAAGCCAATGACCCTCATCTCGTCATCTATGCCATAAGTGCAAATAGGATTTATTTTAACGGGGCATGCATAGTTACTACTCCCTCCGTTCCTAAATATTTGTATTTATAGATATTTCAACAAGTGACTACATACGGAGCAAAATGAGTGAATCTACACTCTAAAAATATGTCTATATACATCTATATGTGGTAGTCTATTTAAAATCTCTAAAAAGACAAATATTTAGGAACGGAGGGAGTATGTTGAGATTGAAATGATGCAATATGGGAGATCTCACTCATAGCATATGACAAGTTCAAAGGATTGTCAAACATGACGTGACCAATAGAATTTTCACATGAAATCATATGGAGCATAGCATCACAACTAGGCAACTCAACATGCTCATCATCATATTAATCATAAATAGGTAAGGCATGACATGAGGTAATCGCACTAGCATGAAGCATGGGAATAGGTGGGTCAACATCATGCAAGCAATCATTGGTAAGATAGTCCGCTAGTGGGACAAGAGAAGCACCATCACCTATGTTACCTTTGGAGCACCGCTCATGTGGTGAGGTGCTGAAGATCAACTCGTTGTCATCTTCATCTTGATGGAACCATGTGGGGGGTGCATCATCGTCAACCATGGCCATCGGTTTTCCCATTGGAGGAATGGACTCGTCGAGGGTAGGCATGTCGTCATGTAGGAGACCTAGCACCAAAGAAGAAAACACACTAGGAGTAGAGGTTATGTCGTTAGAAATCATATCGGCCTCACATGCCGTGTCAACTACCTTATTCGCTAAGTGTTGTGGCTCACTCACTCCCTCAAGGATGCTCTCACTCATATGGTTGGTGGAGTCACTCAAATGGCGCTCAACCTCACATAGGATGTGTGGCATGCTCTCATGTGTGGGGCTAGTGGTGGTCACACTTATCCTCTCATAGGAAATGCTCTCATTGTCATATATGATGGAGTCACTCATCTCACTCATGGGGTGGTGGCTCTCCTCACATGACAAATGGGGCATCTCGACATATGTGGATGTCGGAGAGATGTTGGTGCAAATGTCTCTGTGCTCAACTCCTATCTCCGTGGTCGAAGGGATAGTCCCATGCTCAACCTTCTTGTCACCGTCTTGTTGTAGGAGGCCCATATGATGTGGCACCTCGTAGCTCATCTCCATGGCCGAAGGGAATTTCCCAGGCTCGGCCATCTTCCTTGAGGGGCTTCCGAAGATGGAAGTGTCGCCCTCGCTTGTTGGTGGCCGCCTTGGACTTGATGAAGTCGTTGTAGGCGTACTCGTGGGAAGTAAGCGAAGATGTCGTACGTCCAAAGGCAAAGATTCCTTGATAACACTTGGCGAAGATGCTGAAGTGGTGGTGGTATCCGTAGCTCCATCTTGGTGGTGCTCGTCTAGCGGTCTTCTCTTTTGCTCATGAAGCTTGGACTTGGCGTGAAGTAGGGCTTGTTGGGACTTGTGCATTTGCGCTTGTGGAGAATCTTCATGATGATGATGTCGTTGTCATGCTTGAGCTCGATGGCGTTCGTCGTCGTCGTGCACATGATGCTTGGAGGTGATGTGCCCTTCATAACGATGTGGATCACGAACTTGATGGTGGCCGCCATGTAGATGTGGACATGGACGAATTGTGCTTGCATCACTTGGGTGCTCCGAAGATGATCGACTTGGTCGCCGCCACCTTGAAGACAATGAAGGGGAAGTAGACTTGATTAAGGCCCAAATATCCTCCATCCTTGCATCTTGCTCCTCCTTTTGTGCGGAAAGCTTCTTGTCGATGTAGTCCCTTTTCCTTGCTTCGGAGTGACAAATGTCGATGGAAAGGTTCTCGATGCGCTCTCGCAATCTTGATTGTGCGCCTTGCATTTTTCGTTGTAGATCGAAGAGTAACGATTTGGTGATGTAGTTGCTCACGCCGTCATTGTTGTCGAAGACCGGAGATGAAATGCCTTGCCTATCCATCACAAAACTCGAGCAAATATGAGTGGGAGAAAGAGAAGACTAGACCAAATATACCTTGACCGATGTTGAAGACAGATCAATGATCATTCAAATGTGTAACAAGGAAATAGCACATTGGTACCAATTCTTGTCGGTTCTCACACCTACACAAGTAAGGCTTATGGTAGAGCTCGGTGAGGATAGTGGCACAAAAAAATTGATGCAAAATGTTAGCAAGAGTCAATAATGTTGAAAGAGGTTAACAAATTCGCAAGCTAAACAAGTAGACCAATAGCAATGAATGGCACACGGAAACACACACACAGATAGATAAATGGGGTCGTGCAACCAAGGAATGAGCACAAAATGTGGAATCCACGAAAAACGCTCATTTTGCACAACTCAAGAGAGACGCTAGCACGGTTGCTCAATAGGCAGATACGACACTTGTGCACAACCTATAAGATGCAAGATATATGGACTTTTATCCCAAGTAGGCTATGTATGTATGGTTCCCGGTGTTTCTCTCAAGATGATCGGATATGACAATCTTATATGCAATGTGGTATGATGCTATGGCACTTTCTTACAAGCTTCTTTGCTCTCTTTCTTTTGCTTAAAAGCTTTATTCTTTTTTTTATATGGCCACTTTTGCACAATGCACAAACCAAGATAGCAATTGTGTATATGCGGGAACAATCTTGTGACACAAGAGATGATATGATGATACCAATATGATATGATATGTATGCAATGGAAGGTGTAGATCACTAATGTGCACAAGTAACATTGCCGACAATACTCAATGGCTAGTCTCGATAGGCAAGTGACGCAAAATGGGCCAGGGGTTAACAAAGTAATTGCAAGGGGAATATACAATGGTGTCGTCGAGGTTACCATCCTTGGTGATGATGAGAGGCGGTGTTGCCGATGTAGACCTGTTCCTAGTTAGCCGAAACACCCTAGGAAACGGAAAAACCGCAAACTCAAAATCTCCAAAGGCAAATGTAAAATGGTGGTAGCGGAAAGCAGTGGTGGTTTTGCACTTGGCAATGGAAGTGGAATGATGGGCTATACATGTGTCAGAGTTGAAGTTGCCGTCCCTAAGTAGCCGAAACACCTTAGGGGACACAAGCCACAACTCAAACAAGCTTAAACAACAATTGGGTTAAGTTGGGTTGGTGGAAATGTATGGTGGGCAAAGATTATGCGGAAGTGGTAGTGGTGGTTGATGAAGAAGCAACCGTCCCTAAGTAGCCGAAACACCTTAGGAGACACAAGCCACAACTCAAACAAGCTTAAACAACAATTGGGTTAAGTTGGGTTGGTGGAAATGTATGGTGGGAAAAGGTTATGCGGAAGTGGTGGTGGTGGTTGATGAAGAAGCAACCGTCCCTAAGTAGCGGAAACACCTTAGGAGACTCGAATCACTACTTCAGCAACCACTAATGCTATGGGGAACAAAATGGATTAGGTTGCGGATGTCGGTGGTGGTAATGCGAATGATATGGTGGGGAAACTTGGGGAGATGCTAGATCCACTTGAAACCAAGCAAATCCACGGATCAAAATCAACAAAACATCATCAAACCAACAAATCACAAAAAACAAATTGGGGCTATTTTTGGTGGGGATTTTTGAATTTAGGATGAAATCAAGCAAAAGAAGGCTAGAAAAAGAGGGGTAGGGGCTCCAAATTTGTGATCAACCTTGCTCTAATCCAAGATGATGTAGGGTAGAACCCTAGAGGCCGATCTTTCACGTTTGGAGGTGAATCCTACCAAGAATACGAAGAACATGAGAGGGGGAACGAAGGGAAAACACGAGAAAACACTCAACCAACAAGAATATAGTCACACATGTGCTAGATCATCGAGACACAAAGTGATACAAGATCCGAATCCAACAAAGTACGATACATAGGGTAACCGGTTCTTCTCCGAGAGGAGGTCTTGAAGAGGGTCTTCTCCGAAAGGAGGTCTTGAATCCAATGAGGATCTTCTCCGAAGAGGTGTCGGTCCCTCACGGTGGAGTAGATCCGGATGGATGAGCAAGGCTCTATCTCAAAGTATGAGCTATCACAATGCTAACCCTAACTAGGAGGAGGAGGGGGTCTATATATAGTACTAAGCCACGAAGGGGTAAGTGAGGGGAGAAGGGGTACATTGGCCTCGGCCCAAGTCACGCACGCAGGCATGGTCTGCATGATCCGGAAGGTGACCCAGATGATCTGGGCGGCCGTCCGGATGATCCAGCTTTGTCGAGCAGGCTTCGGGTGTCTTCGGGCACATTACCCGGATCGTCCGGGCGGGGGTCTGGATCATCCAGGCTTGGTCCGGATCGTCCGGTTGTGGGTCTGAATGATCCGGGCAGTCCTGTCTTGCTCCGTTCTTCTTCTTCCTTCTCCTCTTCCATGCTTGGCCTTAGTCCTTGGATTCCCCATGGTCGTCTCGGTTGTACCTGAGTATATGCAAGGTCCTTGCATGAGGTAGTAGCCATGTCTCACATGCGGAAAGTGACAGTTCGAAGAGGAGTGAATCCCCACCTTGTGTCCAATGGCGTATGTTCGAGGTCTCGTCATATGTCCTCTTGGGGCTTGGAGAGTAGTCAGAGTGTACATGGGGATGAACATGGGATGCTCCGCATCACAATGACTTATTTGAAATACTACATACCGATGTATGCGGACCGATTAGTGTTGAGGCACGCGGAGGGTATCATTATTTTTTTACCTTCATAGATGATTTAAGCAGATTTGGGTATACCTACTTAATGAAACACAAGCCTGAAACATTTGAAAAGTTCAAAGAATTTTAGAGTGAAGTGGAGAATCATCATAACAAGAAAATAAAGTTTCTACGATCTGATCGTGGAGGCAAATATTTGAGTTACGAGTTTGGCCTTCATATAAAACAATGTGGAATAGTTTCACAACTCACGCCACCTGGAACACCACAACGCAATGGTGTGTCCGAACATCGTAACCGTACTTTATTGGATATGGTGCATTCTATGATGTCTCTTACCGAATTGGCACTATCGTTTGGGGTTATGCATTAGAGACAGCCACATTCACGTTAAATAGGGCACCATGTAAATCCGTTGAGATGACACTGTATGAACTCTCGTTTGGCAAGAAACCTAAGCTGTCATTTCTTAAAAGTTTGGGGATGTGACGCTTATGTCAAAAGGCTTCAGTCTGATAAGCTCGAACCCAAAGCAGAGAAGTGCGTCTTCATAGGATACCTAGGAAACCATTGGGTACACCTTCTACCACAGATCTGAAGGCAAGATCTTTGTTGCTAAGAATGGATCCTTTCTAGAGAAGGAGTTTCTCTCAAAAGAAGTGAGTGGGGCGAAAGTAGAACTTGATGAGGTAATTGTACCTTCTCTCAATTTGGAAAGTAGCACATCAGAGAAATCCATTCCCGTGATGCCTACACCGACTGGAGTGGAAGCTAATGATGATGATCATGAAACTTCAGATCAAGTTACTACTAGACCTCGTAGGTTGAACATAGCAAGTTGCGCACCAGAGTGGTACGATAATCTGTCCTGGAAGTCATGTTACTAGACCATGGCGAACCTACGAATTATGAAGAAGCTATGATGAGTCCAGATTCCAACAAATGGCTTGAGGCCATGAAATCTGAGATAGGATCCATCTATGAGAACAAAGTATGGACTTTGGTGGACTTGCCCGATGATCGGCAAGCCATAGAGAATAAATGGATCTTCAAGAAGAAGACTGGCTGATGGTAATGTTACTGTCACAAAGCTCGACTTATCGCAAAAGGTTTTTAACAAGTTCAAGGGGTTGACTACGATGAGACCTTCTCACGCATACCGATGCTTTAGTCCGTCCGAATCATGTTAGCAATTGCCGCATTTTATAATTATGAAATCTGGCAAATGGACGTCAAAACTGTATTCCTCAATGGATTTCTTAAAGAAGAGTTGTATATGATGCAACCAGAAGGTTTTGTCGATCCTAAAGGTGCTAAAAAAGTGTGCAAGCTCCAGCGATCCATCTATGGACTGGTGCAAGCATCTCGGAGTTGGAATATCTGCTTTGCTGAGGTGATCAAAGCATATGGTTTTATACAGACTTTCGGTGAAGCCTGTATTTACAAGAAAGTGAGTGGGAGCTCTGTAGCATTTCTGATATTATATGTAGATGACATATTGTTGATTGGAAATGATATAGAATTTCTGGATAGCATAAAAGGATACTTGAAAAAGATTTTTTTCAATGGAAGACCTCGGTGAAGCTACTTATATATTGGGCATCAAGATCTATGGGGATAGATCAAGACACTTAATAGGATTTTCACAAAGCACATACCTTGACAAGATTTTGAAGAAGTTCAAAATGGATCAGTCAAAGAAAGGGTTCTTGCCTATGTTGCAAGGTGTGAAGTTGAGTAAGACTCAAAGCCCGACCATGGCAGAAGTTAGAGAGAGAATGAAATTCATTCCCTATGCCCCAGCCCTAGGTTCTATAAAGTATGCCATGCTATGTACCAGACCTATTGTGTACCTTGCCATGATTTTGGCAAGGGGGTACAATAGTGAACCAGGAGTAGATCACTGGCCAACGGTCAAAATTATCCTTAGTTACCTAAGAGGACTAAGGAAATGTGTTGTAGGGTGGAACCCTAAGTGATGATCTTTCACAAATTGGAGGGGGAATCCCCAAGAACAAGATGAACAGAAGAGAGAAAACAAGAGGAACACTCAAGAACAAGTCCAATCACACATCCACTAAACCAACAAACACACAAGATCCACAAGGTACATGAACAATCAAAGGGAAACAAGGTTCCACCCTAATCCTAAATCCTATGAAGGAGATGAGGGCTTGATGATTCACTTGGGGAATCCTTCTCCCTTAGGAGGGCTTGATGATCCTATGGATCCTTCTCCCTTAGGAGGGCTTGATGATCCTAGGGATCCTTCTCCCTTAGGAGGACACCCACGAGGGGAGATACATGAGCTAAGCTCTATGATTTGTGTCTATTCTTAGCTATCCCCTCTAATGAGCTAGGTGGGGGGTACTTATAGTCTAGGGGCGAAATATGAGAGAGAGGGGGATACAAAGGTCCAAAATGACCCTCAAAACGCACACACACTTGGATGGGTCCGGGCACCCGGACTGGACAGAGGCACGCGCCAGGCGGGGCTGGGCACCCGGGGCTGCAAGGACCGGGCACCCAGACTGGGCCGAGGGCCGGTTGGAGAGGGGCCGGGCACCCGGGTGCCAAGCCCGGGCACCCGGGGCGGAGGCAACAGCTCCAGCGCAGGGGTCGGGAACCCGGGGAAGCTGCTGCAGCGCCCAGCAGCAGGGTCGGGCACCCAGGGCCAACCAGGCCGGGCACCCGGGGCGTCCAGGGAGGGGGCCGGCCGGCTGGTAGGGGAGCGGGCACCCGGGGATGTCCAAGTCCGGGCACCCAGAGTGTCCAGGGGCCTTCGGTCCTCTCGTTCTTCACACTTCTCTCCTTCTCCTTCTTCTTGTGTGTCCGGGTCTTCGTCCTCGCCTCCACATGGTCATCTCCTTGGTACCTGAGAGTGCAATATATCTCCTTTTGAGGTAGGACCCAGTTCACATGTGAAATCAAATGGAGTTCGAAGAGGAAAGAAGTGACCTCGGTTTCGACGATTCATGTGTGAGCTCTCGACGTAGGTCCTTTCCATGCTTGCGGAGGTGGTGTCACATCCATGGTGATGGTTGAGGGATGCTCCGCATCATCTCCCCCCCTGGGAGAGATCCGTCCATGGATCGTGATCCTCATCACCATGGTAACGAGGTGGTGTCGCCGTGTAGAAGTGGACTACCCCCAAGCACTTGTCATGTGGAAGCTCGAAATGGTCACTCTCCAACGTCACACCGTCTTGTAATTCCTTCAAAAGGAACAAAGGTAACAAGCACGTGGAAAAACAAATGTGGTTGGCATTAAAGCAAAACCAAGCATTCAAGAGGTGATTCACCAAGCAAATGTCGTCATCAAGCATAGCATATGGTTTGACAAGGGAGTGTGGCATAGCATGTAAGCACATAAATTTATCATATGGAGAAGCATCATGGAAACGATCATGCAAGGGTGAGGTAAAGGTGCTAATATGTGGGACAAGTGAACAAGCATCTACCTCAATGTCATGGCAAGCGTGCATTAGGGGCTCAACAAACGGTCGATGGTATGCATAAGAAGCATTCACAACACCAAATAAGAGAAGATGTCTAAACACATGGGGTAAGTGCAAGACAATCCGATCATAATGTGCACATGGTGTAGTGAAAATCGAGTGGCACTCAACATGATAGTAAGAGCAATGTTCATCATGTGTGAGGCAATCAAATCAATCATGTGATAAGCAATGGGACATGGCATAAGTGAAGTAACGACATTGTTGCAACCAATCATGTTATAGGACCAAGTAATCCAAGAATTGGATGCAACATGAGAAAGCATAGGAATCAAGTCGTGTGAACTAGTGGAGCGAAGATGCAACACACTAGAGGAAATCATGGCAATCATGTCATGTGTGCAAGTAGTAGGCATAGGCAATGCACATGATATATCGCAAGCACGAACACAAAGCAAGATCATAGTATCATCATAGGCATAGGTCATAGGTAGAACATGGCAATAACAAGCAATATCTCCACCAAGCTTGCAAATACACATACACTTAGTAGAATCAATCATCATGTGTAATGAAAAGCATGGGTCACAAATGCATGGCAAAGGCATAGTAATGAGCATATCATGCAAAGTGAACATGGCAATATGGGCATAAAGTGAGAAGTGGTAAATAACCCATAACCATGTGAGAGCCATGTAGAAGAAATGCGCAAAGTCCTTGCGCGAAGAGAGCGGTGGGAAAGACACTCCATGGAATCCCAAGTCATCGTTGCTCTCGAGAGCTCGTTTTGTCAACTCATGGGATTGCGAGGTTGACAAGTATTCATGGGTACCTACACAAAAGAGACACAAACCAAAGAAATTGTGTTCGTGGTCAATGTACACATCATCCATCATGATGTGTATGTGCATGTGTGAGTTAGCACAAGATAAGCATCGCTCAAAGAAATTTGTGGCATTGTAGAGAAATATGTCATCCATCATGCAATGATAGTTATTGTGTTCAACATGATTTGGACGCAAATTATAGCAAGTGTGTGACACAACAATAGCATTTTTATTCATGGGGAGCATACGGTGCACACACGTAGTGAGATCATGCAATGGATAGGATAAATCAAAATCTCCTAGAATGTATGAGGAAACTATGGGGGTGTCCTCATGAGCAATAGTGGAAACATCATATGGAGAAAATGGAGAACATCCAAAACAATGCATATCCAAAGCTTGGTGGTCATGGCATGGCATATGAGATAAATGATGCAAAGGGAGCATATCCATATTATCACAAGAAAAACAAATGCCAATAACCATGGGCTTGTCATCTATGACATATGTGCAAATTGGGTTTATGTTGATGGCATATGCATAGTCACTACGATGAGATTGCAAATATGACATATTGTTGATCTCATGCATAGCATATGACAAGTCAAGCGGATTGTCAAACATGATGTGACCAAGAGAATTATCACAAGAAATCATATGTAACATGGCATCACAACCAATAGACTCCTCATGGCAATCATCAAACTCATCATAAATGGGTAAATCATCGCATGGAGAAATCATACTAGCATGAAGCATGGTAATAGGTGGAGCAACATCATGCAAGCAATCAATGTCAAGAACATCCACTAGTGGGAGAAGAGCATCACCTTCACCTATGTTACCTTTCTCATTCCACTCAAGTGGTGTAGGTGAGGTGGGAAAGACCAAAGCGTGGTCAACGCCATCATTGTTATGGAACCATGTGGGGGTGCATCATAGTCCACCATGGCCATCGTCTTGTCCATAGGAAGGACGAAGTCGTCGCGGATTGGTGCATCATCATATATGGGACCTAGCACCAAATGAGAAGACACCATAGAGGTAGAGGTTAAGTTGTTAGAAATCGAAATGACCTCACTCTCTCTATGTGGTGGTGGCTCACTCACTCCCTCAAGGTAGGTGCACTCAATGTCACATATGGTGGAGTCACTCGTCTCACTCAAGTGGTGGGAGTTGTGGCTCTCCTCACATGGTAATTGTGGCAACTCATCATATATGGGGCTAGTGGTGAATTCACTCTCACTCTCCATATGGTGGCACAAGTCACTCAAGTCATCATACGTTGCCGTGGTCGAAGGGAAAATCCCATGCTCAACCATCTCGTAGTCGTCGCCATGGATGAAGGCCGAAGATGGCACATCATCACTCTCGTCGTGGATGAAGGTCGAAGATGGCACAACATCCAAAGGCGAAGAAGCCTTGAGAACACTTGGCGAAGATGCCGAAGTGGTGGTAGTAGTCGTAGCTCCGTCTTGGTGGTGCTTGTCTCGCGGTCTTCTCTTGTGCTCATGATGTTTGGCCGTCGCTCGATGTAGAGCTTTTTGGGACTTGTAGGTGTACGCATCGTGAGCATCTTCATCTTGATGGCATTGTAGTGCATGAGCTCGATGACGTTCCGCAGTTTGGCCACTTGAGTGTCGCCGCCTTGAAGATGACGAAGGGGGAGAAGACTTGTAGTTGGCCACCATGTCTCATACTTGATCCCTTTGTTCGGCCAACTTGGTGTCGAGGTAGTCCCTTATCCTTGCTTCGTTTTGGTGAATGTCGATGGCGAGTCGCTCAATGCCTTGCATTGTTCGTTGTAGTCCAAAGATGGACGTTTTGGTGATGTAGTTGTTCACGTTGTCGTTGTCGTGGAAGACCGGAGATGAAATGCCTTGCCTATCCATCACAAGATTCGAGTAGAGGTGAGTAGGAAATGAGATAAACAATACCAAGTTACCTTTTCCCAAAGTTGAGGATGTATCCCGTTTCACTCAATGTGAGATGAAATAATAGTGGAATTGGTACCGGACTTGTTCACTCACACCTATCAAGTAAATCTTATTGTGGAGCTCGGTGAGGATAGTGGCACAAAAATTTGATGCAAAATGTTAGCAAGAGTCAATAATGTTGGAAAAGATTCACAAATTTGCAAGTGAAACAAGTAGACCAATAGCAAGATGTGGTACACAGAAACACACACACGGATAGATAAATGGGGTCGTGAAACCAAGGAATGAGCACAAAATGTGGAATCCACGGAAAACGCTCGTGTTGCACAACTCAAGAGAGACGTTAGCACGATTGCTCAAATGGCGGATACGACACTTGTGCACAACCTATAAGATGCGAAATGTATGAGCTTTCTATCCCAAGTATGCTATGTGTATGATGTTCCCGGTGTTCTTCTCAAGGTGATCCAAGATGATTGGATATGACAATCTTATGTGCAATGTGGTATGATGCTATGGCTCTTGCTTACAAGCTCTTTGCTCTTTGTTTCTTTTGCTTAAAAGCTTATTGTTTTTTTATATGGCCACTATTCGAAATGCACAAACCAAG
Organism: Triticum aestivum; assembly: GCF_018294505.1. NCBI lineage: Eukaryota > Viridiplantae > Streptophyta > Magnoliopsida > Poales > Poaceae > Triticum > Triticum aestivum. Next base: position 385,525,395 of record NC_057810.1, on the reverse strand, counting down.
ATAGCAATTGTGTATATGCAGGAACAATCTTGTGACACAAGGGATGATATGATGCCAAGATGATACCAATATGATATGGTATGTATGCAATGGAAGGTACGGATCACTAATGTGCACAAGTAACGTTGCCGATAATACTCAAATGGCTAGTCTCGATAGGCAAGTGACGCAAAATGGGCTAAAGGGTTAACAATGTAATGGCAAGAATGTACAATGAAGGGATACCACGATACCAAGGTGATAAGGAGGTTACCGTTCTTGCTTACGGTTAGGTTGTCAAAATGGTGAAGTGGTCGATGTTGATGACGACCTCGTGGCGATGATGAGTGGCGGTGTTCTTGATGTAGATACCAAGATGATGTAGACCCATCCCTAAGTAGCAGAAACACCTTAGGAAACGGTAAAAAACCGCGAACTCAAAATCTCAAGGAAAATGTCAAATGGTGGTAGCGGTATGCGTTGGTGGTTCCGGAGTTAGCAATGCAAAAGTGGTGGTGGTGGTTGATGACGAAGCAACCGTCCCTAAGTAGCCGAAACACCTTAGGAGACTCAAGTCACCACTCAAGCAACCACAAATGCTATATGGAGCAAAAATGGGTTAGGTTGCAAAAAGTTATGGTGGTTTTGCGGATGATATGGTGGAAGGCCAAGGCAAAGATGCCAAAATGCCAATTTTTTGATGGAGTCAAATGGTGCTAAAACCAACATGAGCAGCTCGGGCACGTCGCTAGTTTTTCAACGAGCCAAAGAACACCCAAATCGGAGTTCGGGAGTGAAAGTTATGAGGGAAACCGTAAAGTGCACGTGGCTGATTCTGGGGGGTGCGGGTGCCCGGGGTGGAAGGTGCGGGCACCCAGGGTGGTCCGGGGCAAACAGCC